>NC_066579.1:147660946-147743769 GCF_024323335.1 Lathyrus oleraceus
TGTGGATGCTCAGGGCACTCGTAAGTGGACTCAGAGGGTTATGTCTCTTACCTCCTATGATATCAGGTGGCAACCTTACCGGATGGATGTGCTTAATGTCATCATGAGTGTAGCACCTCAAATTTGCACCCATCATTGTACATACATTTTCATATTAGGACATAGCATATCATGGTCCACTGCATAGCATTGCATTGTCCTTTGCCCCAAGTGCAAGCCAATCAAGAAATTAGGTCAAACTGATCAGGAGATCAGTCAACCAAGCAAGCAAGTGTGTTTCTCAAGGAGCCAAGGCCTTAGGGTTTGTCAATCATGTTCACATGACTTGAGGATCCATTTGAAGTGTTTTGGTCAAGGATTGGATGTTCAGAAGTCATCAGTCAATGCACAGTCAGTCAGAAACCCTAAAAGTCAACTGTTGGTCAACTGTCCATTTAATCAGTGATTTGATGATGGAAATTGGTTTGAGAGGTCTCATTCATGTCCATATAGTCCTCATATATCATGTCAAACACCATCATGGAAGAATTTGAAGCCAGATCAGAAATTTCCAAAAATGGAAACTGGACCTGTAACTGAAACTTACCAAAAATGGAAAGTCTTGATCCTCAAACTTACATCATGATACAAGCTTCAAATGAATTTTTGCCCAACATGAAAGTTGAAGATCTTGTATATGCAATTGCATTTTCTGGAAAAAAATTGGTTGAGTCGAATTGGGAAGGGATGAATGTTGTTACTGTGTGTTTGAAACCCTAGAAATATCCAAACCTTGCCCAGAACTGGAATTCACGTGCTGTAGCTTCCAGAGCCAATCAAATTATTTCATTTCATGGCCCAAAACGGCAGCGTTTTGTCAAGTGGCCTGGATAATTACAAAATTGCCACTGGCGTGGCATGTCTCATTGAATAAATGTTGTTTTTCTCATTTTTATTTCAATTTGATGCAACAACTTGCAAAAATCATAACATCTCCAATTTTAATCCAAATTTAATGGGGTTTTTTGCATTGTCTTCATCATGACCTCTAGTTTTTTATCATGATTTTTCCAGATTTTTTTGGTGAGTGGATTTTAATTGGTATTAGGGTTTGTGACATGTGCTCATTTTTTGTACACTTTGCCAAAACATTTGTGAAATGGTGATACTTTATCCAATGGCCCCCAAATTTTTTGTGCTTAAACTAGACACACTCATGGTGATTTTGGTGTAGAGTTTGTGAATTTATCATTGTTGGTTTGTGAGTTATGAGTTTTTGAATTAGGGTGTGACAATTTGTGTCACACCATTGATGTCCAACTTGATGATTTTTGTATCCATGTTTCTTGACCTTCAAATGATTTGATTTTTTGCATGAACCTACTCTTGTATGTCTAGTTTACATGTGAATTTTCTTGGATTTATTTGTGGCATTTCCTAATTGTTTGAGATTTTCTCCCCTGCTTGGTCATATGTTGACTTTTTGTGACACATGTTCCCATTTCATTTGTGAAATTCTCATACTTTATTAGATGGACATGAAATTTTACATGAGATAACTAGACATCCTCATCTTTGCCATGGTTTTAGTCCCATTCATTTATCATACACCATTCCTGATTTATGATTTTTCTAAGTTGATACATGTTTGGTTGACTTCTTTGAGCATGTTCAAAATTGCTTTGACTTTCTGATTTTCATTGACTGCCTTCCTCTTGTCCAAATGAGATGAAATTTGACATGCTTACCTTGATGTGGGTTGTGATTGGTCATGATTTATTTGGTGATTTTTGGAAATGTTTAAGATTGCTTTTGAGTTAAGTCTTGCTGTTGACTTCTATGAGCTTCTGTTTGCATACACTTTGACCTAAATTGTTCATGAAACGATGATAGTGATTGATATGAATGTGAACCCAATTGGTTTTGTTTCTTGATTGTTTGAGCATGATTTTGGATACTTGCCCTTTGCTGTTTTGACTTTTTCATTCTCTTTTGACCCTAGGCTTGCCCTAGTGGTCCTGTTACTCACCTTTGAGTTCATGTTTTCAGGTTGACCAACAAATGACCAATGAGGCCAATTCTTTTTGATTGAGCTTGCTTAAATATCATTGACTAACTTGTTTGTTTTGTAGGTGGCTTGGCTCACATGCCTTAAGCCTTGTGCCTTGCACATCCATTTGCTTCTGACTGACTGTTGACTTCTGTTTCCTTTTGCTTTGATTTGAGTTGCATACTAACATCTGCTTGACTATTTCAGGTGCTTTTAGTTGCTTAGTTCCTTGTGAACTTTTGCTTTGCTTGAATAAGCAATTTGCATTGAGGTATACTTCTAATCTTCATGTAGTCTGGAAGACCTGGCCTGTTACTTGGCCAGGCAACTGTCTGAAGTCCTCCTTAAGAGGCAATGTTTGTGACTGTTTACTTTTGTCCTTGCATAGAGTCAAAGACCTCCTAAGTGAAGAGGCAATTGGCAGAACCCAAGGGATAAGCAACCTATCCCCTGCCATTCAGTGTGTCTTCTGTTTTGCTCACACCACTGTGTTGATGCATTACAGATAAAAACCCAAGATCTTGTGCAATTGCACAGTTGAGTCAGTATCAAATGTGTAGAAGGGTTCCCACTTTCTGAACCCACACATTCTTGTCTTAAGCTCTCCCAGGCCAGGGATAAGAGTTGTGAAGTCTTATCTTCACTCACCTTTCATCTGCTTCACCTTAGCCCCTCAATGGCAAGGTTAAGAGCACATTCACCCAGTTCCAGAGGTTTGTTTGTTGAGGTTGATATGACCCCTCGACTAAAACCCAACCCTTGTTTGAGCCACTTGCTTGTGTATAGTGTGTGCTATCTGTGCTTGTATGTTTGTTTGACTTGCTTCCTGTGCAAGTTAGGGTTAGTTTAGACTTGCTTCCTGTGCAAGTTAGGTTTTGCTTGGCTTGCTTCCTGTGCAAGTTAAGTGTGTGTGTGGCTTGCTTCCTGTGCAAGTCATGGTTAGGATAGGCTGGCTCCCTGTGCCAGTTAGCTAGAAACCTTAACTTAGGGTTGATTTTGCATGATAACATCTAGGCTCGAGTCGTAGTCTCCCTAGTTGTGTCTCCCTCTGTTATCTGGTTAGGCTAGTCCTTTATCCCTCCGTAGGGGAACTACGTCGCCCTGATCCTCATACCAGATGAGGTACGTAGGTAGGAGATGAGCTGATCTCTCCGGGCGCCTGTGTCTTTGTTTTTGTCTTGTTATGTGCTTGGAAGCTGATGTAAGTCCATCGAGTGGCATTTGGATTCCAGTGTGCGTGTGTTTAGGTTCGGATGCTGATGTAAGTCCAGTGATTGGCATTCAGGCTCCACGTTTGCCTTTGCCAGTGTTTGCTTGTGTGCGTGTCAGCCGAGCTACGAATGCTCTGATTCTTCTCTCGTCCGAGAAGATACGTATGCATAGGATGCGACATCCTAGCGAGCATGTGTCGTTTCCCCAGTCCGAACTACTTCGACTCTGATGTCTATGCCTGATAGACTAAGTAGGCCCAGGATGCGACATCCTGCCGAGTCAGTTTCAGTCTGTTTTCTTGTGTCTCTTTTCAGCTAGTGTGTGTGAGTTTGAGCAGTGTTTAGCAACCAATTTTCCTTCCTTTTGTGCGTGGATCCCGTAGAGTACTACGGATGCGTAGGGGTGCTAATACCTTCCCTTCGCATAACCGACTCCCGAACCCATTCTCTTTGGTCGCGAGACCATGTTCTTTCCAGGTTTACTCTGAGCGTTTCCTTTCCCTCTTTTGGGATAAATAACGCACGGTGGCGGCTCTGTTGTTCTTGTTTTCCCGCCGGTTTTTCGCGTGATGCGACAGCTGGCGACTCTGCTGGGGAGTCTGCTGGGGATCATAGAGAAGTTGACCTATGCTGGTCCATCTTCCCTGAGCGAGTCTCTCCTAGCGCTCTCTAGGTTGGGGTTTTGGTTGCTGTTTGCTGTTATATTTATTGCATTCATTTGTATATATGTGCATTTATTGTTTGCCTTTGTTGTGTGCATTAATGTTTGCATTCATTCATATTCCTCTGCTGGCTGTGCTGTGTTTCTCTGTTTGGGGTGGGGATTACTCGAGGTAAAAGGCCCAATACCCAGGCTATGAGTGAGATCTAGGATACTTAGGAATAGAGTGATTCATGGGAAGCGGGTGGTATTGCGCCACTTAGCGGAACATTGATATCACGAGCAGTTCAGACCATGGTGGGATATTATCGTTACATACTTCAGGTGTGTATATGATGGTATTCTGCGAAAGGTTATTTATGCTGCGTTTCTCTTCGACTTTACCCTGGCCTAGATAACACCCGTGAGTGAGGAGGGTTTGATCATTACAGGTACAGTTGCTGATTGGTTGGTGACGTGTTGGTGACTCTTGGTACTGATGGTGACTGTGAATTATGGGGCATTTATTTCTGGGACGCCAGAGTTCTGTCCGTGGTTTATCAGCGGGTTCCGTTTATTTCGGATCCCCGGGCTGAGTTGAGAGTACTTGTTCAGAGGATCCGTTTGTCACCCGTTCAGTGGTTGTTCCTGCGAAGATAGTAATATAATCTCCGGTTCCGTTTATTTCGGAACCCCCCAAGTTGGATTTATGGTGACTTGATCCCACAGATATGACTGGTTCAGAGAAGTGTTGGGCTTTCAGATGACTTGGTGGCACAAGGGCCTGCATTCATGCATTTGCATCATATCATCTCGCATTCATCTGCATTCAACTCATGTCTGTCCGTACTCAGGGTCTATTATTTTTTAACTAAGACTCAGGTTGAGAGACATCCGGATGTTAAAAAATTTGTTGATGAAATTCTATCTGTCTCAATGAAACCAGGAAAAAAAAAGAGGACTGAATATTCCTAGTACGGACAGACATTGCATGTGTGAGTCATACTAACCCATTTGCTGTTTTGTAGGTTCCAGTAATTCAACCGGTGCGCATAGCTTGTCTGTTCAGATAACCTGCTGGGGGTCAACAAATTCAAGCTGATGGATCTTCTCAACGCCGATATCCTTGAACTGAAAGGGATGATGGGGGAGTTGTTCAGTGTTGTGCAAGGGCTTGCCTTGGGACAGAAAGCCATGTCTGAAAGATTGGAAAGGATCGAGAAATGGCTGATAGTGGAGAAAGTCCAGGGGAAGGCTCTGTCCTCCGAAGTGAACAAATCTTCTGGTACCGTAGCAAAGGAACCCTCCGACAGCGGTCCATTTAAGAAGAAGGTTGAGCTAGTTGGTGTGCCCGCAAAGAAGGAACGCAGTAAGGATCGTTATCATCCTTATGCTGCCACTGTAACCACTCCTGTCAGCAAATCACCTGCTCAACAGCAACAACTGCCACCTCAACAGAAGACACCGGGAGCTAAGAGCCAGGTGAAGAAGAAGAAAGAGGATCGTCAGTTTGAGGAACCACCCGTGACTTACGCCCTTCTGTTCCAAAGGTTGATGGATCTTGCTTTAGTACGGCCAAGGATATTGATTCCCCTAGAACGACAGAAAAGGCCACCAAACTATGATGAGAATGCCAAGTGCGAGTTTCACTCTGGGGCACCCGGACACAACATTGAGGGCTGTAGAGCTTTTAAGCATGTCGTCCAGGACATGATGGACTCCGAGACCATTAACTTGGCCCAGATTATGAAGGGGGATGTCAACCCTGTGCCCAGAAAGGGTCCTGTAAAAGTCAAGATGGTGAAGAAGGCCAAGAAAGGATTGGAGATGACTGAGGAGGATCAGCTAAAGGTTCCAATGGCTGTGGTCCCAAAACCTCTGGAGTGGGATGGAGTTTTCCCTGTTAGTGATAACTCTTGTGCGATCGTCACCATAGAGGGAAGTGTATTGATGAAAGACACGACCCAGAAGATGAAGGAAGTAGAAATGGACGATGTAAGGTGTGGAGCACCCCGTCTGGCAGTTGAAACCGTCCAGGTAGAGAAGGCCCTTGTTGCTGAGAAAGAGAAGAAGTTGTCCATTTCTTCTTATAAGCAAGCCCTGGAAGTGGTGAAGAACAAAGAGGCGCAAGGCTGGGGAAGGATCATTGACATCGTGATAAAAGCAGACATGTTTGGGGTCGGTTATCAGCCGGATCAAGAGTCGTCTAGACCAAATAGAGGATGTCGCCCACCATACACCTTCGTCAGTGCAGGGATGTTGGATCCTGGTCATGCCCGTTCAGTGGGTGAAGATGTTGACAGCAACCGCGAGCTTGAGGCGTGGATAAAGTCGTGCGTACCAGGCAACTGGAAGGCCTCCAAAAGCATCACTGTCACTCATCCAGGAGTGTAGTATTTCTGTGTTTTAATCTTGTTTGCATGAAAGCCATACGTTTTGCCCGAAGCGTACTGGTCCATTGTAAGGGCCACCTCATGTGTTTCATTTTGCAACATTTTGCATCAGTAATAAATGGATGTTTTTTGTAATTAAAAGCGGCGTTCCCTGTTTTTCACTTTTTGCAGTTTTTAAAAAAATAAAATAAAAATGGCAATGTTTTATTTTCCTTCCTTTTGATTTGTTTGGTTCCGACCACAAAAGTGATTACCCTCCTGATCTCATCGATAACAATTTGGTTATACCTCTATATGACTTCGACAATCCAAGCTATCATGCCGAAGAAGAAGGCGCAGAAGATTGTGATCAGCTGGAATTAGCCAGGTTGTTGAAACAAGAGGAGAAGGTGATTCAACCGCACGAGAAGCGAGTCAAGTTTGTCATCCCAGGTACCGCCGAGGTCAGAAGGGAAAGTGAAAGTTGAGGCCGCTTCAGAGGCAAGTCGAGAACAGAATGGTAGCCCTGTTAGAAGAGCAGGTTGATACGTATGCCTGATTGTATTTAGATACACCAGGGCGGAATACCAATGTCCTGGGGCACGAGCTACCCTTAAGAGAAGACTGTCCTCCAGTGAAGCGGAAACTGGTGCTGAAAGATGAGAAGGTGTATGGACCACCAAGATGTGAACAGAGCTAATCTGAGGGATGAATTCCCGGTACTTCACAATGAGGTATTGGTTGATTATATGGCTCAGGTCTCAGTGTTTATCTTCATGGATGGCTTCTTGGCCAAAACCAGATTGAATTGTTGCCATATGATATGAAGTAAACCAGGTCCATCACACAAGGGGCACCTTCTTGTTCTAAGTTGACGTCGTTCTGTCACATGAGGCCGGTGCCACGTATCAGAGGTCTACGGTGACTTTGTTTCATGATATGATTCATCGTGAAAGCAAATGCCATGTTGATGACATGATGGCAAAGTCCCAAGCAGAACAGGGGCATCCGGTAGACTTGGGGCAAGTTGTTTGACCGGTTGAGATAACTCATACTTTTGAGTCTGAATCAGTGCACTTATGGAGTGTTGTCCATCAAGCTACCGAGGCTTGTTGTGAGCGAATCAGAGGAATCGAGGTCGATCCTGCTAAAAAAAAAAAAAAAAAAAAAAAAAAAAAAAAAAGAGGGGTAAATTGCAGGAACCTCTGATTCCGATACTTCAGTGAAAGAAATAACTGTTAATCCGGTACTTGATAACCCTCGTGGGGTCTATGAGGTGCGTATTGAGTCAGCATGACTAGTCTTGTCGAAAAGAGTATGCAGTTTACCTAAGCTAAAAGTTTATCGACTGTGAAACAATACACTCACTGTTCGAAAAAACTTGATGTACTTCGGCATAGGCTGCTCGCCGACTGAGACAGTGTATGCTGATTCATACCACTTTGTGGATGTCCAAAATGGATCTGATCAGATATGTGTTTAAGAAGCTAGTAGCCACCCATGGAAAGGTTATCAACCAAGGAAGTTTGAGGTCCCTGATGAGGACATCTCGAGGTACTCAAATCGAAAGATTGAGAGTGACCGATCCCGGAGGAGGGGCCTGGCCCTGAATCCGAACGGATTCAGATGTCTGATGGGGAAGTTAGGGTAAAAGAGGTAGTGCTTCCCGGATAACTTTTAAATGCACCAACGGTGGTGACCGAACATAAAGTCTGTATCGTGGGTGTCGAACCTTGGGATGTGCATCTACCTGGGGCAGTGTCTTCCACACAGATGTATGAGAAATCAGAGAACGCTAAATGGATAAGGACTCGGTATGACACGTTAAGCCCAACTGAGGAGAGAGGGCTGACAGTTACTTGTCGTGGGGCGTTGTACCCAGTGAATGAAGCGCATTGTTGACTGAGAAGTGTGACCTCGAGCGTACCACGTGGAGGAATTGGTTGAAAAGGATCCTTCCTTCTCAAGACGATCATAGGGCAAATGGATAAACAGTTATGAGTGTCTCATTCGTGGTCAAGAAGGTTTTCTCAGACCAGACCATGTGGTTGATGATCGCGGATGACGACGATTTTCCATTCCCTGTGAATGCGGACGCAGTTAGAAAATACTTCGTGAAGGAGACCCGCTGGACGAAAAGAATAAAGAGTCCAGGCAAAAAAGGGGCATCCCGGCGAACCAAGAAAAAAGAGAAAAAAGGTTCGGGCAAAAGTTAGGGATAATAAAAGAAAAGAACGGTACACCCGGCAAGTTGAAAACCCGCAAAGGCGACTTGGGCAAAAAGGGTATCCCGGTGGACCGAAACCCGAAAGGGTGGTCCAGGCAAAAGAGGGAATGAAACGAACAACTGTGTCTAGCATGATCGTTTGTGCTCATGATGACTTGGATAATCTCCGACAGAGACCGATCGGAAGCGTCTCGTCCAGAAGACAGAAAGTGCGGAAAGTCTTGAGGACATATGAGGTGTAACTGAGTGGGAACCCGATGAGATCATGGTTTCACATTGCCATTAGGATAGATTTTTTCCTTTTATGCGCAATCACCTCTTTCCAGGGTTTGCTTCCTGTGTGTTGCTCGATTGTGAGCCATCTTTTATTCCAGTAAAATAAAGCGTGTGTTCAGTCAAATAATTTTGTTTTGTTGTCATTACCGTTTTGATTACGAAAACATCCGTTTATTTTGATAAGAATATTTGCATTCTGAAACATAGAGGTCTCTTCCAATGCATGCTTGTGTGATTGAAATCTGGAAATCTTACTTGGAAGTCTGAGTGACCTAAGTGTTGAAACATCAGAACACCTGGGTCATACCTGGGGCACGTTTTTATCTAACGATCTCTTGTGCAAGTACTGTTGGATATATTCATTCACTTGTCGGTGGTGATGTGAAGCCTTTATGACAAGAGATCCCTGCAGAGCCGAATCAGGGGCAAGGGATAGTTGAACGGTGAAAAGACAGTGAAGGATTACGACGACGGTCCTGGAAAGTTAATCAAGAAGACTCTTCAAAGTCTGATGATTAGAAAGTTTGTATGAATACCAGGAGTTCGATCCCCGTGGAGTACGGACGAGATTGGGAATACAAGATGATGGAGCAGAAAAGTCCAGAAGCGTCTGGAAGTTCGTAAAAGAGGAAAGCCGACACTATGGGTGGACGATGGATGTCGCAGTTCGGCGACTCGACAGGTGTTCCGTGTCTAATAAGCTGTATTTCCCCAGTAGGTGTGAGAGCGTTACCTCCATAACAGATTTGAGATCAGTGTCTCCTCAGCAAGCCGGAAGGTTGCCGTATCCCCAGCGGAGTTGTGATTGTTTTCCAAGTCTGAAGCTGTCTTCCCAGCAGAGGTTGTGTTGATGGTTTTTCCCCAGCAAAGGTTTGTCTTTCCCCAGTAGGATGGGAGTTGACATGGTTATAGGATCCCCAGTACAGTTCCTGGAGTTCCCCGGTGTTGTCTCTGGAGGAGACGTGTGTTTATGCATTCATCATTTAGATAAGCATAGCATATCGCATCATTAGTGCATAGCATTCCCATGATCATGGGGGCATTGTGTAAAACAAAAAAAAAACAAAAAAAACAAAAAAAACTCATGCATCAACATTGCAAACATATCCATTAGCCCTAGGCCGTGGTGATCAGCCGAGTTTGGGTTGTTGGAAAGAGTTTAGCATCGCGCCATTGGATCGGTTTCAGAATTGGGTTCATCAGCATGATTGAGAGGTTGGTGTTTTCCCAACAAGTGATTCCTCAGTCGAGTGGGTATCCCCAGCAGTGTTAATCCCCAATTGTTAGCGTCTTGCCAGCTTGGGTCTGTTTCCCTAGCAGAGGTGGGTGTGTCTGGTCTCTCCATATAGAGCCAACCCCTTAAGCAGAAAGTGTCAATCTTTTCCTGCCATTTCCCCACTGAGATACATCCTCGTGGATGACGGTTGCTTCCGTTCCCTCCCTAATGGGATGGGTTTTCCCTATTGAGTTCTTTCCTCATTAGGATGAGTCTTGATTCAGTCTGCCTTTTTGGATCGATCCTAAATTGGCTTCTTGTTGACTATCTTTTGTGCTGCCCTGGGGCATAAATGAATAGTCGCTCACTAACCGGCGCTCATTCATTTCATCCTCAGCGGAATTTGTTGGCTCCTACCTACGAACCGGTAGCTGTAAGTCCTTTCTTTACGGTCTTCTACCCACTACCCGGTGGTTGTAAATCCTTTTTCTCACTCTGTCTCTTAGCAGATCGTTTGTTGGCCTCTACCTACAACCTGGTAGTTGTAAGTCCTATCTTTGTGGTTTTCTACCTACTAGCTGGTAGTTGTAAAATCCCACTTTCATCCCCTTGGTGGAGTTAACCCTGTGTGTTCATCCTATGCATGACTGGTTACTTTTCCGTGGTTTTCTGCCTACTAACCGGTAGATGTAATCCCCTCTTTGCAGTTATCAGTATCCGGTTTGTGATATTGATATTCTTTCCCCTCTGGATACTTGCCTTGATCAAGCAGTATTGTCCCCATTGGGTCTTCCCCTTCTTTTTTGGATACTTGCTCCGAATAAGCAACTTTATCCTCTTTTGATTGGTCATCTTTTGCATACCTAGTCTGGTACCCAGATGCCTTTCTTTTCGGTCGATTATTCATTTAACAACCTGCAACCCGGTTATAGATAATCTTCCATGCGAGGTTATTATCTACGTTTTGACGGCTATAGATAATATATCTCATGCACTCTTTGGTCAATCTTTCGATTGTTATCTCCAGCAGAGTAAGATTCGTATTCCTTGTGGAATTGAATGTCCATCCTTTAACAAGACTGCTTTTCTAAGCCCTCTTCAGGATGTTGAGTGTTTTGGAACACAAACCAATTCACGCTTTGGCACTCAGGCCAATTTTTCCGGTATTCAGACCGAAGAAGTTTCCGACGATCAGGTCGATGTACTTATGATTTTTCCGGTATTCAGACCGAAGAAGTTTCCGACGATCAGGTCGATGTACTTATGATTTTTCCGGTATTCAGACCGAAGAAGTTTCCGACGATCAGGTCGATGTACTTATGTTTTTCCGGTATTCAGACCGAAGAAGTTTCCGACGATCAGGTCGATGTACTTATGTTTTTTCCGGTATTCAGACCGAAGAAGTTTTCGACGATCAGGTCGATGTACTTATGATTTTTCCGGTATTCAGACCGAAGAAGTTTCCGACGATCAGGTCGATGTACTTATGTTTTTCCGGTATTCAGACCGAAGAAGTTTCCGACGATCAGGTCGATGTACTTATGTTTTTTCCGGTATTCAGACCGAAGAAGTTTTCGACGATCAGGTCGATGTACTTATGATTTTTCCGGTATTCATACCGAAGAAGTTTCCGACGATCAGGTCGATGTACTTATGTTTTTCCGGTATTCAGACCGAAGAAGTTTTCGACGATCAGGTCGATGTACTTATGTTTTTTCCGGTATTCAGACCGAAGAAGTTTCCGACGATCAGGTCGATGTACTTATGGCACTCAGGCCAATTTTCCGGTGTTCAGACCGAGGTGGCATTCAGGCCAATTTCCGATGTTTCAGATCAACATCAAATCTCTCATATCCCGATGCTCAGTATTCAGACTGACGAGCGGCGCTCAGGCCATGGTTATCCCTGTGTTACCATTTATTTTGGTATCCAGGTCGACGTTTCTGTTTCGGTATTCAGGCCGATTTCTTTTTTCCGTTCCAGACGGATTTTTCTTTCAAGACTGTTTCTTTGCCGATCCTGACAGGCATTCTTGTATTATATCCAGTTGGTGCAAATTTCTACGGTTCTTAGTATTCAATCCCTGTTTACCCTGAAAGTATGATAGTCGTTGCTCTCATCCATTCGGGTTCCCAGCTGATTGAATAGGGGCAGCTGTAGCACCTCAAATTTGCACCCATCATTGTACATACATTTTCATATTAGGACATAGCATATCATGGTCCACTGCATAGCATTGCATTGTCCTTTGCCCCAAGTGCAAGCCAATCAAGAAATTAGGTCAAACTGATCAGGAGATCAGTCAACCAAGCAAGCAAGTGTGTTTCTCAAGGAGCCAAGGCCTTAGGGTTTGTCAATCATGTTCACATGACTTGAGGATCCATTTGAAGTGTTTTGGTCAAGGATTGGATGTTCAGAAGTCATCAGTCAATGCACAGTCAGTCAGAAACCCTAAAAGTCAACTGTTGGTCAACTGTCCATTTAATCAGTGATTTGATGATGGAAATTGGTTTGAGAGGTCTCATTCATGTCCATATAGTCCTCATATATCATGTCAAACACCATCATGGAAGAATTTGAAGCCAGATCAGAAATTTCCAAAAATGGAAACTGGACCTGTAACTGAAACTTACCAAAAATGAAAAGTCTTGATCCTCAAACTTACATCATGATACAAGCTTCAAATGAATTTTTGCCCAACATGAAAGTTGAAGATCTTGTTCTCCCATTTCCAAAAAGTCCAAGAACACTCAATTCCCATGTGTGGTTGGCAAGTTATGATCAATTCATTTTCAAAAATTCTTGAACTTCAAAAGGCCATATCTCTCAAACCATTTGGCCAAATTGGGTGGGGTTTTTTCCTACAAGTCACATTTGATCCCCTCTTTCCAAAAATGTAACTTTCATGTACCAAAACATCACCATGCAAAATGGCATTTTTGAACTTGCCTTAATTAATTTCAAGTGAGTGGAATTTTGACTTTTCAAAATAATCATTTCTAATCAATTCTACCATTCAAATATGATCTGAAAATGCATTTGAGACTTGTTGGAAGCCCATTCTTATGCAGTACACATAGCCATCACCTAGTTGCTTGAAAATTGGAAAAAAAAGTACATCTTTCAACCACTCTATCCCACATTTTCATGAAGCTTTGATTTGTACTCATCAAACAGCAGAGATATAACATATTTTCTGTAAAAACAAACCCTAGGGGCAGCAGCCATAACACAGAAATCACTCATTCCCTAAAAACTTCATTTTGGCATTTTCCAAAAATCTGTCAAAAACTCTCAAAGAACCGAGCCTGGCCATTGTTGTTCCACCATCCAAGCATCATTGTGGACACATTTCAATCATCATTCTCCATCTGTAACAGCTTTTATCCAACTGTTTTTTCTTCACACATCATCCATGGCAGAACTCGGGTTAGGCCATTTCAAGAGCTGCTGAACCAAAATCCTTCAACCATCCATCTTTGGGAAGCTATTGGCACATCTGTTTCAAGCCAAACACACGAAAAAGCAACTGAACCACGACTCTTCTTCAGAACTGGTAAGGATTCGACTTCCTCATTTTGCTAAATCAATACATGCTTTAAAAAGATCTTTCCATGCTGAGCTTAACAGTGGTTGTGGTTTTAAAAATGATTGAGTATTTGCAAAGATGTGTTGGTTTGAAGTTTGGTGATGAAACTTGTTTGTGCTCGATTCTTGAGTTTTTTGATGTCTTAATGAAAACCAATGATGGATTCATGTTGCTTGTTGTCTGCTGATCATTTTTGTATATGCAATTGCATTTTCTGGAAAAAAATTGGTTGAGTCGAATTGGGAAGGGATGAATGTTGTTACTGTGTGTTTGAAACCCTAGAAATATCCAAACCTTGCCCAGAACTGGAATTCACGTGCTGTAGCTTCCAGAGCCAATCAAATTATTTCATTTCATGGCCCAAAACGGCAGCGTTTTGTCAAGTGGCCTGGATAATTACAAAATTGCCACTGGCGTGGCATGTCTCATTGAATAAATGTTGTTTTTCTCATTTTTATTTCAATTTGATGCAACAACTTGCAAAAATCATAACATCTCCAATTTTAATCCAAATTTAATGGGGTTTTTTGCATTGTCTTCATCATGACCTCTAGTTTTTTATCATGATTTTTCCAGATTTTTTTGGTGAGTGGATTTTAATTGGTATTAGGGTTTGTGACATGTGCTCATTTTTTGTACACTTTGCCAAAACATTTGTGAAATGGTGATACTTTATCCAATGGCCCCCAAATTTTTTGTGCTTAAACTAGACACACTCATGGTGATTTTGGTGTAGAGTTTGTGAATTTATCATTGCTGGTTTGTGAGTTATGAGTTTTTGAATTAGGGTGTGACAATTTGTGTCACACCATTGATGTCCAACTTGATGATTTTTGTATCCATGTTTCTTGACCTTCAAATGATTTGATTTTTTGCATGAACCTACTCTTGTATGTCTAGTTTACATGTGAATTTTCTTGGATTTATTTGTGGCATTTCCTAATTGTTTGAGATTTTCTCCCCTGCTTGGTCATATGTTGACTTTTTGTGACACATGTTCCCATTTCATTTGTGAAATTCTCATACTTTATTAGATGGACATGAAATTTTACATGAGATAACTAGACATCCTCATATTTGCCATGGTTTTAGTCCCATTCATTTATCATACACCATTCCTGATTTATGATTTTTCTAAGTTGATACATGTTTGGTTGACTTCTTTGAGCATGTTCAAAATTGCTTTGACTTTCTGATTTTCATTGACTGCCTTCCTCTTGTCCAAATGAGATGAAATTTGACATTCTTACCTTGATGTGGGTTGTGATTGGTCATGATTTATTTGGTGATTTTTGGAAATGTTTAAGATTGCTTTTGAGTTAAGTCTTGCTGTTGACTTCTATGAGCTTCTGTTTGCATACACTTTGACCTAAATTGTTCATGAAACGATGATAGTGATTGATATGAATGTGAACCCAATTGGTTTTGTTTCTTGATTGTTTGAGCATGATTTTGGATACTTGCCCTTTGCTGTTTTGACTTTTTCATTCTCTTTTGACCCTAGGCTTGCCCTAGTGGTCCTGTTACTCACCTTTGAGTTCATGTTTTCAGGTTGACCAACAAATGACCAATGAGGCCAATTCTTTTTGATTGAGCTTGCTTAAATATCATTGACTAACTTGTTTGTTTTGTAGGTGGCTTGGCTCACATGCCTTAAGCCTTGTGCCTTGCACATCCATTTGCTTCTGACTGACTGTTGACTTCTGTTTCCTTTTGCTTTGATTTGAGTTGCATACTAACATCTGCTTGACTATTTCAGGTGCTTTTAGTTGCTTAGTTCCTTGTGAACTTTTGCTTTGCTTGAATAAGCAATTTGCATTGAGGTATACTTCTAATCTTCATGTAGTCTGGAAGACCTGGCCTGTTACTTGGCCAGGCAACTGTCTGAAGTCCTCCTTAAGAGGCAATGTTTGTGACTGTTTACTTTTGTCCTTGCATAGAGTCAAAGACCTCCTAAGTGAAGAGGCAATTGGCAGAACCCAAGGGATAAGCAACCTATCCCCTGCCATTCAGTGTGTCTTCTGTTTTGCTCACACCACTGTGTTGATGCATTACAGATAAAAACCCAAGATCTTGTGCAATTGCACAGTTGAGTCAGTATCAAATGTGTAGAAGGGTTCCCACTTTCTGAACCCACACATTCTTGTCTTAAGCTCTCCCAGGCCAGGGATAAGAGTTGTGAAGTCTTATCTTCACTCACCTTTCATCTGCTTCACCTTAGCCCCTCAATGGCAAGGTTAAGAGCACATTCACCCAGTTCCAGAGGTTTGTTTGTTGAGGTTGATATGACCCCTCGACTAAAACCCAACCCTTGTTTGAGCCACTTGCTTGTGTATAGTGTGTGCTATCTGTGCTTGTATGTTTGTTTGACTTGCTTCCTGTGCAAGTTAGGGTTAGTTTAGACTTGCTTCCTGTGCAAGTTAGGTTTTGCTTGGCTTGCTTCCTGTGCAAGTTAAGTGTGTGTGTGGCTTGCTTCCTGTGCAAGTCATGGTTAGGATAGGCTGGCTCCCTGTGCCAGTTAGCTAGAAACCTTAACTTAGGGTTGATTTTGCATGATAACATCTAGGCTCGAGTCGTAGTCTCCCTAGTTGTGTCTCCCTCTGTTATCTGGTTAGGCTAGTCCTTTATCCCTCCGTAGGGGAACTACGTCGCCCTGATCCTCATACCAGATGAGGTACGTAGGTAGGAGATGAGCTGATCTCTCCGGGCGCCTGTGTCTTTGTTTTTGTCTTGTTATGTGCTTGGAAGCTGATGTAAGTCCATCGAGTGGCATTTGGATTCCAGTGTGCGTGTGTTTAGGTTCGGATGCTGATGTAAGTCCAGTGATTGGCATTCAGGCTCCACGTTTGCCTTTGCCAGTGTTTGCTTGTGTGCGTGTCAGCCGAGCTACGAATGCTCTGATTCTTCTCTCGTCCGAGAAGATACGTATGCATAGGATGCGACATCCTAGCGAGCATGTGTCGTTTCCCCAGTCCGAACTACTTCGACTCTGATGTCTATGCCTGATAGACTAAGTAGGCCCAGGATGCGACATCCTGCCGAGTCAGTTTCAGTCTGTTTTCTTGTGTCTCTTTTCAGCTAGTGTGTGTGAGTTTGAGCAGTGTTTAGCAACCAATTTTCCTTCCTTTTGTGCGTGGATCCCGTAGAGTACTACGGATGCGTAGGGGTGCTAATACCTTCCCTTCGCATAACCGACTCCCGAACCCATTCTCTTTGGTCGCGAGACCATGTTCTTTCCAGGTTTACTCTGAGCGTTTCCTTTCCCTCTTTTGGGATAAATAACGCACGGTGGCGGCTCTGTTGTTCTTGTTTTCCCGCCGGTTTTTCGCGTGATGCGACAGCTGGCGACTCTGCTGGGGAGTCTGCTGGGGATCATAGAGAAGTTGACCTATGCTGGTCCATCTTCCCTGAGCGAGTCTCTCCTAGCGCTCTCTAGGTTGGGGTTTTGGTTGCTGTTTGCTGTTATATTTATTGCATTCATTTGTATATATGTGCATTTATTGTTTGCCTTTGTTGTGTGCATTAATGTTTGCATTCATTCATATTCCTCTGCTGGCTGTGCTGTGTTTCTCTGTTTGGGGTGGGGATTACTCGAGGTAAAAGGCCCAATACCCAGGCTATGAGTGAGATCTAGGATACTTAGGAATAGAGTGATTCATGGGAAGCGGGTGGTATTGCGCCACTTAGCGGAACATTGATATCACGAGCAGTTCAGACCATGGTGGGATATTATCGTTACATACTTCAGGTGTGTATATGATGGTATTCTGCGAAAGGTTATTTATGCTGCGTTTCTCTTCGACTTTACCCTGGCCTAGATAACACCCGTGAGTGAGGAGGGTTTGATCATTACAGGTACAGTTGCTGATTGGTTGGTGACGTGTTGGTGACTCTTGGTACTGATGGTGACTGTGAATTATGGGGCATTTATTTCTGGGACGCCAGAGTTCTGTCCGTGGTTTATCAGCGGGTTCCGTTTATTTCGGATCCCCGGGCTGAGTTGAGAGTACTTGTTCAGAGGATCCGTTTGTCACCCGTTCAGTGGTTGTTCCTGCGAAGATAGTAATATAATCTCCGGTTCCGTTTATTTCGGAACCCCCCAAGTTGGATTTATGGTGACTTGATCCCACAGATATGGCTGGTTCAGAGAAGTGTTGGGCTTTCAGATGACTTGGTGGCACAAGGGCCTGCATTCATGCATTTGCATCATATCATCTCGCATTCATCTGCATTCAACTCATGTCTGTCCGTACTCAGGGTCTATTATTTTTTAACTAAGACTCAGGTTGAGAGACATCCGGATGTTAAAAAATTTGTTGATGAAATTCTATCTGTCTCAATGAAACCAGGAAAAAAAAGAGGACTGAATATTCCTAGTACGGACAGACATTGCATGTGTGAGTCATACTAACCCATTTGCTGTTTTGTAGGTTCCAGTAATTCAACCGGTGCGCATAGCTTGTCTGTTCAGATAACCTGCTGGGGGTCAACAAATTCAAGCTGATGGATCTTCTCAACGCCGATATCCTTGAACTGAAAGGGATGATGGGGGAGTTGTTCAGTGTTGTGCAAGGGCTTGCCTTGGGACAGAAAGCCATGTCTGAAAGATTGGAAAGGATCGAGAAATGGCTGATAGTGGAGAAAGTCCAGGGGAAGGCTCCGTCCTCCGAAGTGAACAAATCTTCTGGTACCGTAGCAAAGGAACCCTCCGACAGCGGTCCATTTAAGAAGAAGGTTGAGCTAGTTGGTGCGCCCGCAAAGAAGGAACGCAGTAAGGATCGTTATCATCCTTATGCTGCCACTGTAACCACTCCTGTCAGCAAATCACCTGCTCAACAGCAACAACTGCCACCTCAACAGAAGACACCGGGAGCTAAGAGCCAGGTGAAGAAGAAGAAAGAGGATCGTCAGTTTGAGGAACCACCCGTGACTTACGCCCTTCTGTTCCAAAGGTTGATGGATCTTGCTTTAGTACGGCCAAGGATATTGATTCCCCTAGAACGGCAGAAAAGGCCACCAAACTATGATGAGAATGCCAAGTGCGAGTTTCACTCTGGGGCACCCGGACACAACATTGAGGGCTGTAGAGCTTTTAAGCATGTCGTCCAGGACATGGTGGACTCCGAGACCATTAACTTGGCCCAGATTATGAAGGGGGATGTCAACCCTGTGCCCAGAAAGGGTCCTGTAAAAGTCAAGATGGTGAAGAAGGCCAAGAAAGGATTGGAGATGACTGAGGAGGATCAGCTAAAGGTTCCAATGGCTGTGGTCCCAAAACCTCTGGAGCGGGATGGAGTTTTCCCTGTTAGTGCTAACTCTTGTGCGATCGTCACCATAGAGGGAAGTGTATTGATGAAAGACACGACCCAGAAGATGAAGGAAGTAGAAATGGACGATGTAAGGTGTGGAGCACCCCGTCTGGCAGTTGAAACCGTCCAGGTAGAGAAGGCCCTTGTTGCTGAGAAAGAGAAGAAGTTGTCCATTTCTTCTTATAAGCAAGCCCTGGAAGTGGTGAAGAACAAAGAGGCGCAAGGCTGGGGAAGGATCATTGACATCGTGATAAAAGCAGACATGTTTGGGGTCGGTTATCAGCCGGATCAAGAGTCTTCTAGACCAAATAGAGGATGTCGCCCACCATACACCTTCGTCAGTGCAGGGATGTTGGATCCTGGTCATGCCCGTTCAGTGGGTGAAGATGTTGACAGCAACCGCGAGCTTGAGGCGTGGATAAAGTCGTGCGTACCAGGCAACTGGAAGGCCTCCAAAAGCATCACTGTCACTCATCCAGGAGTGTAGTATTTCTGTGTTTTAATCTTGTTTGCATGAAAGCCATACGTTTTGCCCGAAGCGTACTGGTCCATTGTAAGGGCCACCTCATGTGTTTCATTTTGCAACATTTTGCATCAGTAATAAATGGATGTTTTTTGTAATTAAAAGCGGCGTTCCCTGTTTTTCACTTTTTGCAGTTTTTAAAAAAATAAAATAAAAATGGCAATGTTTTATTTTCCTTCCTTTTGATTCGTTTGGTTCCGACCACAAAAGTGATTACCCTCCTGATCTCATCGATAACAATTTGGTTATACCTCTATATGACTTCGTCAATCCAAGTTATCATGCCGAAGAAGAAGGCGCAGAAGATTGTGATCAGCTGGAATTAGCCAGGTTGTTGAAACAAGAGGAGAAGGTGATTCAACCGCACGAGAAGCGAGTCAAGTTTGTCATCCCAGGTACCGCCGAGGTCAGAAGGGAAAGTTAAAGTTGAGGCCGCTTCAGAGGCAAGTCGAGAACAGAATGGTAGCCCTGTTAGAAGAGCAGGTTGATACGTATGCCTGATTGTATTTAGATACACCAGGGCGGAATACCAATGTCCTGGGGCACGAGCTACCCTTAAGAGAAGACTGTCCTCCAGTGAAGCGGAAACTGGTGCTGAAAGATGAGAAGGTGTATGGACCACCAAGATGTGAACAGAGCTAATCTGAGGGATGAATTCCCGGTACTTCACAATGAGGTATTGGTTGATTATATGGCTCAGGTCTCAGTGTTTATCTTCATGGATGGCTTCTTGGCCAAAACCAGATTGAATTGTTGCCATATGATATGAAGTAAACCAGGTCCATCACACAAGGGGCACCTTCTTGTTCTAAGTTGACGTCGTTCTGTCACATGAGGCCGGTGCCACGTATCAGAGGTCTACGGTGACTTTGTTTCATGATATGATTCATCGTGAAAGCAAATGCCATGTTGATGACATGATGGCAAAGTCCCAAGCAGAACAGGGGCATCCGGTAGACTTGGGGCAAGTTGTTTGACCGGTTGAGATAACTCATACTTTTGAGTCTGAATCAGTACACTTATGGAGTGTTGTCCATCAAGCTATCGAGGCTTGTTGTGAGCGAATCAGAGGAATCGAGGTCGATCCTGCTAAAAAAAAAAAAAAAAAAGAGGGGTAAATTGCAGGAACCTCTGATTCCGATACTTCAGTGAAAGAAATAACTGTTAATCCGGTACTTGATAACCCTCGTGGGGTCTATGAGGTGCGTATTGAGTCAGCATGACTAGTCTTGTCGAAAAGAGTATGCAGTTTACCTAAGCTAAAAGTTTATCGACTGTGAAACAATACACTCACTATTCGAAAAAACTTGATGTACTTCGGCATAGGCTGCTCGCCGACTGAGACAGTGTATGCTGATTCATACCACTTTGTGGATGTCCAAAATGGATCTGATCAGATATGTGTTTAAGAAGCTAGTAGCCACCCAAGGAAAGGTTATCAACCAAGGAAGTTTGAGGTCCCTGATGAGGACATCTCGAGGTACTCAAATCGAAAGATTGAGAGTGACCGATCCCGGAGGAGGGGCCTGGCCCTGAATCCGAACGGATTCAGATGTCTGATGGGGAAGTTAGGGTAAAAGAGGTAGTGCTTCCCGGATAACTTTTAAATGCACCAACGATGGTGACCGAACATAAAGTCTGTATCGTGGGTGTCGAACCTTGGGATGTGCATCTACCTGGGGCAGTGTCTTCCACACAGATGTATGAGAAATCAGAGAACGCTAAATGGATAAGGACTCGGTATGACACGTTAAGCCCAACTGAGGAGAGAGGGCTGACAGTTACTTGTCGTGGGGCGTTGTACCCAGTGAATGAAGCGCATTGTTGACTGAGAAGTGTGACCTCGAGCGTACCACGTGGAGGAATTGGTTGAAAAGGATCCTTCCTTCTCAAGACGATCATAGGGCAAATGGATAAACAGTTATGAGTGTCTCATTCGTGGTCAAGAAGGTTTTCTCAGACCAGACCATGTGGTTGATGATCGCGGATGACGACGATTTTCCATTCCCTGTGAATGCGGACGCAGTTAGAAAATACTTCGTGAAGGAGACCCGCTGGACGAAAAGAATAAAGAGTCCAGGCAAAAAAGGGGCATCCCGGCGAACCAAGAAAAAAGAGAAAAAAGGTTCGGGCAAAAGTTAGGGATAATAAAAGAAAAGAACGGTACACCCGGCAAGTTGAAAACCCGCAAAGGCGACTTGGGCAAAAAGGGTATCCCGGTGGACCGAAACCCGAAAGGGTGGTCCAGGCAAAAGAGGGAATGAAACGAACAACTGTGTCTAGCATGATCGTTTGTGCTCATGATGACTTGGATAATCTCCGACAGAGACCGATCGGAAGCGTCTCGTCCAGAAGACAGAAAGTGCGGAAAGTCTTGAGGACATATGAGGTGTAACTGAGTGGGAACCCGATGAGATCATGGTTTCACATTGCCATTAGGATAGATTTTTTCCTTTTATGCGCAATCACCTCTTTCCAGGGTTTGCTTCCTGTGTGTTGCTCGATTGTGAGCCATCTTTTATTCCAGTAAAATAAAGCGTGTGTTCAGTCAAATAATTTTGTTTTGTTGTCATTACCGTTTTGATTACGAAAACATCCGTTTATTTTGATAAGAATATTTGCATTCTGAAACATAGAGGTCTCTTCCAATGCATGCTTGTGTGATTGAAATCTGGAAATCTTACTTGGAAGTCTGAGTGACCTAAGTGTTGAAACATCAGAACACCTGGGTCATACCTGGGGCACGTTTTTATCTAACGATCTCTTGTGCAAGTACTGTTGGATATATTCATTCACTTGTCGGTGGTGATGTGAAGCCTTTATGACAAGAGATCCCTGCAGAGCCGAATCAGGGGCAAGGGATAGTTGAACGGTGAAAAGACAGTGAAGGATTACGACGACGGTCCTGGAAAGTTAATCAAGAAGACTCTTCAAAGTCTGATGATTAGAAAGTTTGTATGAATACCAGGAGTTCGATCCCCGTGGAGTACGGACGAGATTGGGAATACAAGATGATGGAGCAGAAAAGTCCAGAAGCGTCTGGAAGTTCGTAAAAGAGGAAAGCCGACACTATGGGTGGACGATGGATGTCGCAGTTCGGCGACTCGACAGGTGTTCCGTGTCTAATAAGCTGTATTTCCCCAGTAGGTGTGAGAGCGTTACCTCCATAACAGATTTGAGATCAGTGTCTCCTCAGCAAGCCGGAAGGTTGCCGTATCCCCAGCGGAGTTGTGATTGTTTTCCAAGTCTGAAGCTGTCTTCCCAGCAGAGGTTGTGTTGATGGTTTTTCCCCAGCAAAGGTTTGTCTTTCCCCAGCAGGATGGGAGTTGACATGGTTATAGGATCCCCAGTACAGTTCCTGGAGTTCCCCGGTGTTGTCTCTGGAGGAGACGTGTGTTTATGCATTCATCATTTAGATAAGCATAGCATATCGCATCATTAGTGCATAGCATTCCCATGATCATGGGGGCATTGTGTAAAACAAAAAAAAATAAAAAAAATAAAACAAAAAAAACTCATGCATCAACATTGCAAACATATCCATTAGCCCTAGGCCGTGGTGATCAGCCGAGTTTGGGTTGTTGGAAAGAGTTTAGCATCGCGCCATTGGATCGGTTTCAGAATTGGGTTCATCAGCATGATTGAGAGGTTGGTGTTTTCCCAACAAGTGATTCCTCAGTCGAGTGGGTATCCCCAGCAGTGTTAATCCCCAATTGTTAGCGTCTTGCCAGCTTGGGTCTGTTTCCCTAGCGGAGGTGGGTGTGTCTGGTCTCTCCATATAGAGCCAACCCCTTAAGCAGAAAGTGTCAATCTTTTCCTGCCATTTCCCCACTGAGATACATCCTCGTGGATGACGGTTGCTTCCGTTCCCTCCCTAATGGGATGGGTTTTCCCTATTGAGTTCTTTCCTCATTAGGATGAGTCTTGATTCAGTCTGCCTTTTTGGATCGATCCTAAATTGGCTTCTTGTTGACTATCTCTTGTGCTGCCCTGGGGCATAAATGAATAGTCGCTCACTAACCGGCGCTCATTCATTTCATCCTCAGCGGAATTTGTTGGCTCCTACCTACGAACCGGTAGCTGTAGGTCCTTTCTTTACGGTCTTCTACCCACTACCCGGTGGTTGTAAATCCTTTTTCTCACTCTGTCTCTTAGCAGATCGTTTGTTGGCCTCTACCTACAACCCGGTAGTTGTAAGTCCTATCTTTGTGGTTTTCTACCTACTAGCTGGTAGTTGTAAAATCCCACTTTCATCCCCTTGGTGGAGTTAACCCTGTGTGTTCATCCTATGCATGACTGGTTACTTTTCCGTGGTTTTCTGCCTACTAACCGGTAGATGTAATCCCCTCTTTGCAGTTATCAGTATCCGGTTTGTGATATTGATATTCTTTCCCCTCTGGATACTTGCCTTGATCAAGCAGTATTGTCCCCATTGGGTCTTCCCCTTCTTTTTTGGATACTTGCTCCGAATAAGCAACTTTATCCTCTTTTGATTGGTCATCTTTTGCATACCTAGTCTGGTACCCAGATGCCTTTCTTTTCGGTCGATTATTCATTTAACAACCTGCAACCCGGTTATAGATAATCTTCCATGTGAGGTTATTATCTACGTTTTGACGGCTATAGATAATATATCTCATGCACTCTTTGGTCAATCTTTCGATTGTTATCTCCAGCAGAGTAAGATTCGTATTCCTTGTGGAATTGAATGTCCATCCTTTAACAAGACTGCTTTTCTAAGCCCTCTTCAGGATGTTGAGTGTTTTGGAACACAAACCAATTCACGCTTTGGCACTCAGGCCAATTTTTCCGGTATTCAGACCGAAGAAGTTTCCGACGATCAGGTCGATGTACTTATGATTTTTCCGGTATTCAGACCGAAGAAGTTTCCGACGATCAGGTCGATGTACTTATGATTTTTCCGGTATTCAGACCGAAGAAGTTTCCGACGATCAGGTCGATGTACTTATGTTTTTCCGGTATTCAGACCGAAGAAGTTTCCGACGATCAGGTCGATGTACTTATGTTTTTTCCGGTATTCAGACCGAAGAAGTTTTCGACGATCAGGTCGATGTACTTATGATTTTTCCGGTATTCAGACCGAAGAAGTTTCCGACGATCAGGTCGATGTACTTATGTTTTTCCGGTATTCAGACCGAAGAAGTTTCCGACGATCAGGTCGATGTACTTATGTTTTTTCCGGTATTCAGACCGAAGAAGTTTTCGACGATCAGGTCGATGTACTTATGATTTTTCCGGTATTCAGACCGAAGAAGTTTCCGACGATCAGGTCGATGTACTTATGTTTTTCCGGTATTCAGACCGAAGAAGTTTTCGACGATCAGGTCGATGTACTTATGTTTTTTCCGGTATTCAGACCGAAGAAGTTTCCGACGATCAGGTCGATGTACTTATGGCACTCAGGCCAATTTTCCGGTGTTCAGACCGAGGTGGCATTCAGGCCAATTTCCGATGTTTCAGATCAACATCAAATCTCTCATATCCCGATACTCAATATTCAGACTGACGAGCGGCGCTCAGGCCATGGTTATCCCTGTGTTACCATTTATTTTGGTATCCAGGTCGACGTTTCTGTTTCGGTATTCAGGCCGATTTCTTTTTTCCGTTCCAGACGGATTTTTCTTTCAAGACTGTTTCTTTGCCGATCCTGACAGGCATTCTTGTATTATATCCAATTGGTGCAAATTTCTACGGTTCTTAGTATTCAATCCCTGTTTACCCTGAAAGTATGATAGCCGTTGCTCTCATCCATTCGGGTTCCCAGCTGATTGAATAGGGGCAGCTGTAGCACCTCAAATTTGCACCCATCATTGTACATACATTTTCATATTAGGACATAGCATATCATGGTCCACTGCATAGCATTGCATTGTCCTTTGCCCCAAGTGCAAGCCAATCAAGAAATTAGGTCAAACTGATCAGGAGATCAGTCAACCAAGCAAGCAAGTGTGTTTCTCAAGGAGCCAAGGCCTTAGGGTTTGTCAATCATGTTCACATGACTTGAGGATCCATTTGAAGTGTTTTGGTCAAGGATTGGATGTTCAGAAGTCATCAGTCAATGCACAGTCAGTCAGAAACCCTAAAAGTCAACTGTTGGTCAACTGTCCATTTAATCAGTGATTTGATGATGGAAATTGGTTTGAGAGGTCTCATTCATGTCCATATAGTCCTCATATATCATGTCAAACACCATCATGGAAGAATTTGAAGCCAGATCAGAAATTTCCAAAAATGGAAACTGGACCTGTAACTGAAACTTACCAAAAATGGAAAGTCTTGATCCTCAAACTTACATCATGATACAAGCTTCAAATGAATTTTTGCCCAACATGAAAGTTGAAGATCTTGTTCTCCCATTTCCAAAAAGTCCAAGAACACTCAATTCCCATGTGTGGTTGGTAAGTTATGATCAATTCATTTTCAAAAATTCTTGAACTTCAAAAGGCCATATCTCTCAAACCATTTGGCCAAATTGGGTGGGGTTTTTTCCTACAAGTCACATTTGATCCCCTCTTTCCAAAAATGTAACTTTCATGTACCAAAACATCACCATGCAAAATGGCATTTTTGAACTTGCCTTAATTAATTTCAAGTGAGTGGAATTTTGACTTTTCAAAATAATCATTTCTAATCAATTCTACCATTCAAATATGATCTGAAAATGCATTTGAGACTTGTTGGAAGCCCATTCTTATGCAGTACACATAGCCATCACCTAGTTGCTTGAAAATTGGAAAAAAAAAAGTACATCTTTCAACCACTCTATCCCACATTTTCATGAAGCTTTGATTTGTACTCATCAAACAGCAGAGATATAACATATTTTCTGTAAAAACAAACCCTAGGGGCAGCAGCCATAACACAGAAATCACTCATTCTCTAAAAACTTCATTTTGGCATTTTCCAAAAATCTGTCAAAAACTCTCAAAGAACCGAGCCTGGCCATTGTTGTTCCACCATCCAAGCATCATTGTGGACACATTTCAATCATCATTCTCCATCTGTAACAGCTTTTATCCAACTGTTTTTTCTTCACACATCATCCATGGCAGAACTCGGGTTAGGCCATTTCAAGAGCTGCTGAACCAAAATCCTTCAACCATCCATCTTTGGGAAGCTATTGGCACATCTGTTTCAAGCCAAACACACGAAAAAGCAACTGAACCACGACTGTTCTTCAGAACTGGTAAGGATTCGACTTCCTCATTTTGCTAAATCAATACATGCTTTAAAAAGATCTTTCCATGCTGAGCTTAACAGTGGTTGTGGTTTTAAAAATGATTGAGTATTTGCAAAGATGTGTTGGTTTGAAGTTTGGTGATGAAACTTGTTTGTGCTCGATTCTTGAGTTTTGTGATGTCTTAATGAAAACCAATGATGGATTCATGTTGCTTGTTGTCTGCTGATCATTTTTGTATATGCAATTGCATTTTCTGGAAAAAAATTGGTTGAGTCGAATTGGGAAGGGATGAATGTTGTTACTGTGTGTTTGAAACCCTAGAAATATCCAAACCTTGCCCAGAACTGGAATTCACGTGCTGTAGCTTCCAGAGCCAATCAAATTATTTCATTTCATGGCCCAAAACGGCAGCGTTTTGTCAAGTGGCCTGGATAATTACAAAATTGCCACTGGCGTGGCATGTCTCATTGAATAAATGTTGTTTTTCTCATTTTTATTTCAATTTGATGCAACAACTTGCAAAAATCATAACATCTCCAATTTTAATCCAAATTTAATGGGGTTTTTTGCATTGTCTTCATCATGACCTCTAGTTTTTTATCATGAGTTTTCCAGATTTTTTTGGTGAGTGGATTTTAATTGGTATTAGGGTTTGTGACATGTGCTCATTTTTTGTACACTTTGCCAAAACATTTGTGAAATGGTGATACTTTATCCAATGGCCCCCAAATTTTTTGTGCTTAAACTAGACACACTCATGGTGATTTTGGTGTAGAGTTTGTGAATTTATCATTGCTGGTTTGTGAGTTATGATTTTTTGAATTAGGGTGTGACAATTTGTGTCACACCATTGATGTCCAACTTGATGATTTTTGTATCCATGTTTCTTGACCTTCAAATGATTTGCTTTTTTGCATGAACCTACTCTTGTATGTCTAGTTTACATGTGAATTTTCTTGGATTTATTTGTGGCATTTCCTAATTGTTTGAGATTTTCTCCCCTGCTTGGTCATATGTTGACTTTTTGTGACACATGTTCCCATTTCATTTGTGAAATTCTCATACTTTATTAGATGGACATGAAATTTTACATGAGATAACTAGACATCCTCATCTTTGCCATGGTTTTAGTCCCATTCATTTATCATACACCATTCCTGATTTATGATTTTTCTAAGTTGATACATGTTTGGTTGACTTCTTTGAGCATGTTCAAAATTGCTTTGACTTTCTGATTTTCATTGACTGCCTTCCTCTTGTCCAAATGAGATTAAATTTGACATGCTTACCTTGATGTGGGTTGTGATTGGTCATGATTTATTTGGTGATTTTTGGAAATGTTTAAGATTGCTTTTGAGTTAAGTCTTGCTGTTGACTTCTATGAGCTTCTGTTTGCATACACTTTGACCTAAATTGTTCATGAAACGATGATAGTGATTGATATGAATGTGAACCCAATTGGTTTTGTTTCTTGATTGTTTGAGCATGATTTTGGATACTTGCCCTTTGCTGTTTTGACTTTTTCATTCTCTTTTGACCCTAGGCTTGCCCTAGTGGTCCTGTTACTCACCTTTGAGTTCATGTTTTCAGGTTGACCAACAAATGACCAATGAGGCCAATTCTTTTTGATTGAGCTTGCTTAAATATCATTGACTAACTTGTTTGTTTTGTAGGTGGCTTGGCTCACATGCCTTAAGCCTTGTGCCTTGCACATCCATTTGCTTCTGACTGACTGTTGACTTCTGTTTCCTTTTGCTTTGATTTGAGTTGCATACTAACATCTGCTTGACTATTTCAGGTGCTTTTAGTTGCTTAGTTCCTTGTGAACTTTTGCTTTGCTTGAATAAGCAATTTGCATTGAGGTATACTTCTAATCTTCATGTAGTCTGGAAGACCTGGCCTGTTACTTGGCCAGGCAACTGTCTGAAGTCCTCCTTAAGAGGCAATGTTTGTGACTGTTTACTTTTGTCCTTGCATAGAGTCAAAGACCTCCTAAGTGAAGAGGCAATTGGCAGAACCCAAGGGATAAGCAACCTATCCCCTGCCATTCAGTGTGTCTTCTGTTTTGCTCACACCACTGTGTTGATGCATTACAGATAAAAACCCAAGATCTTGTGCAATTGCACAGTTGAGTCAGTATCAAATGTGTAGAAGGGTTCCCACTTTCTGAACCCACACATTCTTGTCTTAAGCTCTCCCAGGCCAGGGATAAGAGCTGTGAAGTCTTATCTTCACTCACCTTTCATCTGCTTCACCTTAGCCCCTCAATGGCAAGGTTAAGAGCACATTCACCCAGTTCCAGAGGTTTGTTTGTTGAGGTTGATATGACCCCTCGACTAAAACCCAACCCTTGTTTGAGCCACTTGCTTGTGTATAGTGTGTGCTATCTGTGCTTGTATGTTTGTTTGACTTGCTTCCTGTGCAAGTTAGGGTTAGTTTAGACTTGCTTCCTGTGCAAGTTAGGTTTTGCTTGGCTTGCTTCCTGTGCAAGTTAAGTGTGTGTGTGGCTTGCTTCCTGTGCAAGTCATGGTTAGGATAGGCTGGCTCCCTGTGCCAGTTAGCTAGAAACCTTAACTTAGGGTTGATTTTGCATGATAACATCTAGGCTCGAGTCGTAGTCTCCCTAGTTGTGTCTCCCTCTGTTATCTGGTTAGGCTAGTCCTTTATCCCTCCGTAGGGGAACTACGTCGCCCTGATCCTCATACCAGATGAGGTACGTAGGCAGGAGATGAGCTGATCTCTCCGGGCGCCTGTGTCTTTGTTTTTGTCTTGTTATGTGCTTGGAAGCTTATGTAAGTCCATCGAGTGGCATTTGGATTCCAGTGTGCGTGTGTTTAGGTTCGGATGCTGATGTAAGTCCAGTGATTGGCATTCAGGCTCCACGTTTGCCTTTTCCAGTGTTTGCTTGTGTGCGTGTCAGTCGAGCTACGAATGCTCTGATTCTTCTCTCGTCCGAGAAGATACGTATGCATAGGATGCGACATCCTAGCGAGCATGTGTCGTTTCCCCAGTCCGAACTACTTCGACTCTGATGTCTATGCCTGATAGACTAAGTAGGCCCAGGATGCGACATCCTGCCGAGTCAGTTTCAGTCTGTTTTCTTGTGTCTCTTTTCAGCCAGTGTGTGTGAGTTTGAGCAGTGTTTAGCAACCAATTTTCCTTCCTTTTGTGCGTGGATCCCGTAGAGTACTACGGATGCGTAGGGGTGCTAATACCTTCCCTTCGCATAACCGACTCCCGAACCCATTCTCTTTGGTCGCGAGACCATGTTCTTTCCAGGTTTACTCTGAGCGTTTCCTTTCCCTCTTTTGGGATAAATAACGCACGGTGGCGGCTCTGTTGTTCTTGTTTTCCCGCCGGTTTTTCGCGTGATGCGACAATGAGTTGTGGAGAGTTTCGCAATGTGCCACTTATAGGGACTAAGGGTTGCATCAATTACAACCCGATTCTTTCTCTTCGCCAGTTGGGGTTTGTGATGAATGGAAGACCACTTGGTGCTGAGATAGTCGAAAGTGTGTATTTTGAGAAGCGGAGTGACCCTGCTAGATTGGAGCGGATAGGAAGAGCTTGGAAGACCATCGGTGTCAAGGATGGAGCTGTTATGGGGAAGAAGTTTGTTGTTGCTATGCCTGACTATGTTGATTGGGTCAAGAAGAGAGTTGAGACTTTGTTGTTGCCCTATGATAGGATGGAGCCATTGCAAGAGCAACCACCTTTGATCCTTGCTGAGAGTGTACCTGTTGAGCAGTATAAACAAGCCCTGATGGAGAAACGTCGGTTGAAGGAGAAGGAGCAAGACACCCAGATGGAGCTTTACAAAGCCAAAGCTGACAAGTTGAACTTGGCTCATCAACTCAAAGGCATGCAGGGTGAAGATGCTAGCAGATTGAAGAGCAAGAAGAGGTCCTATGAGGAGGTGGAGACCTTGTTGAATGAAGAACACCGTGAGTGTCTAAGGTTGCAAAGAGCGGAAGCCAATTATCAGAAAAAGATAAGAGCCCTGGAAAAGCAGCTTAGAGACAAAGACATCCAGTTGAAGAAGGAAGTTGACTTGAGACATGCATCAGAGAGCCAGCTTGGAGGAGAAGTTGTGGAGCTCAGAAGACAACTGAAGGAGAAGCTCACTCCTTTGCCAGAATGTTCAGAGTGCGACCTGTTGATAGACCAGTGCCACTACCTGAAGACTCTCATTCCGGGAGAACATTTGTCTTAGCTTGTATCTCTATTGCTTATGTTGAGAATCACCTCCAGGCTTGTTGGATGGGATTCTTTTTTGTACTCTGGTCATTTGGGATCCTTGTCTGAATATTGTTGTATGATTCTTGTTGCTCATGTCTATGTATGAGGTTGTTGATGTTTCACCTTGGTGCTCACTGTCTTGTGTATGTTGCTTCTTTGTTGTTTGTATTGCAGGATTGCCATTTCTTGAAAGATGAATTAGGCTCTTTGAATGCCTGAGAAATGAACATATAATGTGCATCATACGCATCATTAGCATCATACACATATCATTTTGCATTACAGGTGTTCTTGCTCGAGACTTCTCACTCTGGTTCCTGTGTCAGGCAGGATAGCTGATCAACGTCCGCACCGCTACTCAACCAGACTGAATCAACAGAGGAACATGGACCAGGTTCAAGCAGAGTTGGCTGAGATGAGGGCTAACATGGCCCAATTCATGACAATAATGCAATGGGTCGTTCAAGGGCAGGAGGAGCTGCGTGCCTTAGCCCAAAGACAGGAAGCCGTGATTCCTCCGTCCAACCGTGCTTCACCAGTGGGTGTCCCGGTTAATGATCATAATGTTGCTGCTGCTCCCGTCAATGACTACGCTGTGGGTGATGAGTTGAGGGGGATCAGAATCAACGGACAGCCTCTTGCTGCAGAGACTGTTAATGCCAGAGCAACTCGTGCTCCCGTGCGCCATCCTGCTCCGTTGGTTGACAGGCAGGAAGACATGTTCATATTGCTTAGTGAAGACGATGATGTTGGAAGAGTTGAAGAGAGGGATCGGAAGGTTGATGCCCTTGCTGAAAAAATCAGAGCTATGGAATGTCAGAATTCCCTGGGGTTTGATGTGACAAATATGGGGCTGGTGGAAGGATTGAGAATTCCCTACAAGTTCAAAGCACCTTCATTTGATAAATATAATGGTACTTCTTGTCCTCGCACCCATGTGCAGGCGTATTACAGGAAGATCTCTGCTTATACAGATGATGAGAAGATGTGGATGTATTTTTTCCAGGACAGCTTGTCTGGGGCTTCCCTTGATTGGTACATGGAGTTAAAGAGAGAATCTATCCGAAGTTAGAGGGATCTGGGTGAAGCCTTCTTGAGGCAGTACAAACATAATATGGACATGGCGCCAAGCCGGACTCAGTTGCAGAGTTTATGTCAAAAATCTGGTGAGAGTTTCAAGGAGTACGCCCAGAGGTGGCGTGAGTTGGCCGCAAGAGTACAACCCCCTATGCTGGAGAGGGAACTGACTGATATGTTTATCGGTACACTACAAGGAGTATTCATGGACCGGATGGGAAGTTGCCCATTCGGTAGTTTCTCAGACGTTGTAATTTGTGGGGAGAGGACTGAAAATTTGATTAAAGCTGGGAAGATTCAGGATGCCGGTTCCTCATCTTCCAAGAAGCCAGTGGAAGAAGTGTGAACAGAGGGCAATATCGCCAGGTTGCTGCTGTAACCATTCCAGCACCCCAACCTCGTCAACAACAGCAACAACAGAGCGTTCAACAACCACCACAACAACAGCAACAACAGCAACGTCCGTATCAGCCTAGACAGAGGATGCCTGATTGTCGTTTCGACCCGTTGCCAATGACCTATGCTGAGTTGTTGCCTGAACTTCTCCGATTGGGGTTTGTGAAGTTGCGTACAATGGCTCCGTTGACAAAGATACCACCTGGGTATGATTCCAACGTACGTTGTGATTTCCATTCTGGTGCTTCAGGGCACCACATTGAGAACTGCCGGGCTTTTCATCATAAGGTCCAGGACTTAAATGACGCTAAAACAATCAATTTTGCTCCTGTGCCGAATGTTGTAAACAACCCTATGCCTCAGCATGGTGCGCATAGAGTGAATAATTTGGAAGATGGTGAAGCTGAAGACTTGATGGTCAGTGTTGATGAGATTCAGACTTCATTGCTGATTGTGAAGGATCGTTTGTTGAATGGAGGGGTATTCCCGGGCTGTTGTGAGGACTGTGTAGACTGTGCAGAGTCAGAGAATGGTTGTGATCAGTTGAGGGCTGGTATTCAGAATCTGATCGATGAGGGTTGTTTACAGTTTGCTCGGGCTGTGAAAGATCGTGGGATGGTGTCAACCGTCACCATTTATTTCAAACCGTCCGAGGGACGTGGCCAGAGAATTGTCAGTGCGCCTGCAACCAATGGTACTCCTGTTACCATTTCTGCTCCTGTAACCGTCAGTGCTCCAACTACCATCGTTGCTTCGGGTAAAAGGCCGGTTGAGAACAGTAGGGTTGTGCCATGGAAGTATGACAACGCTTATCGCAGCAACCGAAGGGTTGAGAGTCAGGTTAGGCCAGTGAATCAGTCTCCTGTGACTATTGGTGTGTCTAGTAGGACTCATGTGGTTGTTGGTCCAGTTGTGGACAATGTTGGAGGACCAGGAGGGTTTACCAGAAGTGGACGTCTGTTTGCTCCCCAACCTTTGAGGGATAACAATGCCGAGGCTCTCGCCAAAGCTAAGGGTAAACAAGCTGCTGTTGAGGAAGAACATGCTCAGAAGGAAGCGCCTGAGGGCTCGTTTGAGAAATACATGGAGGATTTCATGAAAATAATTAAGAAGAGTGACTACAAGATTGTAGATCAGCTGAATCAAACTCCGTCCAAAATTTCCATACTCTCACTGTTGTTATGCTCTGAGGCACACCGTAATGCCTTGTTGAAGATGCTAAATCTGGCTTACGTATCTCAAGAGATCTCTGTCAACCAATTGGAGGGCGTGATTGCTAATGTGAGTACCGGGCATGGTGTGGGGTTCACAGATTTGGACTTGACGCCTGAAGGTCGCAACCATAACAAGGCCCTGCATATCACCATGGAGTGCAAAGGCGCGGTATTGTCCCATGTGCTGGTGGACACTGGCTCGTCTTTGAATGTGTTGCCTAAGAAAATTCTGGGTAAGATAGATGTTGAAGGGGTTGTCCTTACTCCGAGCGATCTGATTGTTCGTGCTTTTGATGGATCCAAACGGTCTGTTTTTGGTGAAGTCACGTTGCCGGTTAAGATTGGCCCGGAGGTATTTGATATTATCTTCTATGTGATGGATATCCAACCAGCATATAGTTGCTTATTGGGGCGTCCTTGGATTCACGCAGCTGGGGCAGTGTCGTCAACTCTCCACCAGAAGCTGAAATATGTCTGGAACGATCAGATTGTGACTTTGTGCGGTGAAGAAGACATTTTGGTGAGTCACCTATCCTCTTTTAAGTATGTAGAGGTGGATGGCGAGATCCATGAAACTTTATGCCAGGCATTCGAGACCGTTGCTCTTGAGAGGGTGTCTTTTGCTGAGCAGAAGAAGCCGGGTGCCTTAATTGCATCGTACAAACAGGCAGTGGAAGTTGTCAACTCTGGTAATTCAGAAGGCTGGGGCAAGATGGTGGATTTGCCCGTGAAAAAAGACAAGTTCGGTATTGGTTATCAACCCCTGCAAGCGGAGCAGATTGAGCAGAAAGGGCCGAGTACCTTTACCAGCGCTGGGCTGATGAATCACAGTGATGTCTTTGCAACCAATAGTGAAGATTGTGACAGTGATTGTGATCTAGACAACTGGGTTCGCCCGTGTGCACCAGGGGAGTCGATCAACAACTGGACGGTAGAAGATGTGGTCCAAGTTACTCTTCAAACAGAGTAATTTTCTTTTGTTTTTCATTTTGCACAAAACCCTACGTTCGGCCCAAGGCGTAGTGGTTCATTGTAGGGCCTCATCATGTTTTTTCAATGATATCATTACTAAAGGACGTTTTGCAAACAATTTTGTGATCCCTGTCTTTCTGTTTTTGTTTTTCACTTTTTAAAAAAAAAATAAAAATGGCAATGTTTTTGTTTTTTGTGACTTTCTTGAACTCTTTTTCTAAAACAAAGCATTAAACATGCAGAAGTGATCTTACGGACTCCACTATGAACAGTTCTGTTATGGCTCAGTATGATTTCAATAATCCCATCTACCAAGCTGAAGAGGAGAGTGAGGAAGACTGTGAACTCCCTAAAGAATTGGTCAGATTGTTGAAGCAAGAGGAAAGGGTTATCCAACCTCATCAGGAGGAGTTGGAGATTATTAATCTTGGTACTGAGGACGCCAGAAGGGATATTAAGATAGGGGCTGCTTTGAAGGAAGATGTCAAGAGAAGGTTGATTGAGATGCTGAGAGAGTATATGGAGATATTCGTCTGGTCGTATCAAGATATGCCTGGGTTGGATACTGATATTGTGGTGCATAGGTTACCTCTCAGAGAAGATTGTCCTTCAGTCAAGTAGAAGCTTTGGAGAACGAGTCCTGACATGGCTGTTAAGATCAAGGAAGAGGTTCAGAAGCAGTTGGATGCGGGTTTTCTGTCAGTGACTACTTATCCCCCGTGGGTGGCCAACATTGTTCCCGTGCCGAAGAAGGACGGCAAAGTCAGAATGTGTGTCAATTACCGGGATTTGAATAGAGCGAGTCCGAAAGATGATTTCCCATTACCTCACATTGATGTATTGGTTGATAATACAGCTCAATCCTCGGTTTTCTCTTTCATGGACAGTTTTTCTGGTTATAATTAGATTAAGATGGCACCAGAGGACATGGAAAAGACGACATTCATTACACCTTGGGGCACGTTCTGCTATAAGGTGATGCCATTTGGGCTGAAGAATGTCGGTGCTACCTATCAGAGGGCTATGACGACTCTCTTTCATGACATGATGCACAAAGAGATTGAAGTGTACGTGGATGATATGATTGCGAAGTCGCAGACAGAAGAGGAGCACCTGGTTAATTTGCAGAAGTTGTTTGACAGACTGAGAAAATTCAAACTGAGGCTGAATCCGAACAAGTGTACGTTTGGAGTGAGATCCGGGAAGCTGTTAGGCTTCATTGTCAGTGAGAAAGGGATTGAGGTTGATCCAGCAAAAGTAAAAGCTATTCAAGAAATGCCTGAACCGAAAACAGAAAAGCAGGTTCGTGGGTTTTTAGGGAGATTGAACTACATTGCAAGGTTTGTATCTCACCTAACTGCCACGTGTGAACCGATATTCAAATTGCTAAGAAAGAATCAAGCAATCAGGTGGAATGATGACTGTCAGAAAGCTTTTGACAAGATAAAAAAGTATTTATAGAAACCTCCAATCCTTATACCTCCCGTTCCTGGGAGGCCTCTGATAATGTACCTGTCAGTGACTGAGAACTCGATGGGGTGTGTATTGGGACAGCATGACGAGTCTGGTCGAAAAGAGCATGCCATATACTACCTTAGCAAAAAGTTTACCGACTGTGAAATCAAATATTCACAGCTTGAGAAAACTTGTTATGCTTTGGCCTGGGTTGCTCGCCGACTGAGGCAGTATATGTTGAACCATACTACTTTGTTGATTTCTAAGATGGATCCAGTGAAATACATCTTTGAGAAGCCGGCTCTCACCGGACGTGTTTCCCGTTGGCAGATGATTTTAACAGAATATGATATCCAGTACACGTCACAGAAGGCCATCAAAGGTAGTATTCTGTCAGACTACCTTGCCGAGCAACCGATTAATGATTATCAGCCGATGATGTTTGAATTCCCTGATGAGGACATCATGTATTTGAAGATGAAAGATTGTGAAGAACCCCTTGTCGAGGAAGGACCGGATCCTGATGACAAGTGGACACTGATGTTTGATGGGGCTGTGAATATGAACGGCAACGGTGTTGGGGCAGTGTTGATCAATCCAAAAGGGGCTCATATACCTTTTTCTGCCAGATTGACTTTTGACGTGACCAACAATGAAGCTGAGTATGAGGCTTGTATCATGGGGATAGAAGAAGCCATCGATTTGAGGATCAAAACGCTTGACATTTATGGAGATTCCGCTCTAGTGATCAATCAGGTCAATGTAGATTGGAATACCAATCAGCCGCATTTGATTCCTTACAGAGATTACACCAGAAGGATCTTGACGTTCTTCAAGAAGGTGAAGTTGTATCATGTCCCCCGGGATGAAAATCAGATGGCTGATGCCTTGGCTACTTTGTCTTCTATGATCAAAGTTCATTGGTGGAATCATGTGCCACATGTTGCAGTGAATCGACTCGAGAGGCATGCGTATGTGTTTGCAGCCAAGTCTGTTGTTGATGAGAAACTGTGGTACTATGATATCAAGAATTTCCCCAAGAGCCAGAAGTATCCTGAAGGTGCGTCAAAGAATGATAAGAAAACCCTGAGAAGGCTAGCTGGAAGCTTTTATTTGAATCAGGATGATGTGTTGTACAAGAGAAACTTTGACATGGTCTTGCTCAGATGCGTGGATAGACACGAAGCAGACATGTTGATGCAGGAAGTGCATGAAGGATCTTTTGGTACCCATGCTGGTGGGCATGCAATGTCTAAGAAATTGTTGAGAGCCGGTTATTACTGGATGACTATGGAATCCGATTGTTTCAAATACGCTCGGAAGTGCCATAAGTGTCAGATATATGCTGATAAGGTGCATGTACCACCAAGCCCTCTGAATGTCATGAATTCGCCTTGGCCGTTCGTGATGTGGGGCATTGATATGATTGGGAAGATCGAACCTACTGCTTCTAATGGACATCGCTTCATCCTGGTAGCGACTGATTACTTCACCAAGTGGGTGGAAGCAGCTTCCTATGCTAACGTTACCAAACAAGTGGTTGCCCGGTTCATTAAGAAGGAAATCATTTGTCGTTATGGGGTTCCTGAGAGAATCATTACTGATAATGGTTCGAATCTCAATAACAAGATGATGAAAGAGCTTTGTAGAGATTTCAAGATTGAACATCATAATTCTTCTCCTTACAGACCGAAGATGAATGGTGTTGTAGAGGCGGCAAACAAGAATATCAAGAAGATTGTGCAGAAGATGGTTGTGACGTACAAGGATTGGCATGAGATGCTTCCTTTCGCTTTGCATGGGTACCGTACCTCAGTACGTACGTCGACCGGGGCAACCCCTTACTCTCTTGTGTATGGTATGGAAGCAGTCCTACCTGTTGAAGTGGAGATTCCTTCTCTGAGAGTTTTGTTAGATGTCAAGCTTGACGAAGCTGAGTGGATTCGAACAAGGTTTAATGAGTTGAGCCTTATCGAAGAGAGACGGTTAGCAGTTGTGTGCCATGGGCAGTTGTATCAGAGAAGGATGAAAAGAGCCTTTGATCAGAAAGTGCGTCCTCGAAGCTATCAGACTGGTGATCTAGTTTTGAAGAGGATCCTTCCTCCCGGTACAGATAACAGGGGCAAATGGACTCCTAATTATGAAGGTCCATATGTTGTGAAGAAGGTTTTCTCTGGTGGAGCCTTGATGCTTACAACTATGGATGGTGAATATTTTCCGTCCCCTGTTAACTCAGATGTAGTCAAAAAATACTTCGCATAAATTGACCCGCTGGACGAAAAGAAAAAAGAGTCCAGGCAAAAAAGGGCATCCCGGCGAACCAAAAAAAAAGAGAGAAAAGGTTCGGGCAAAAGTTAGGGATAAAAATGAAAAGAATTTGTACATCCGGTAAGTCGAAAACCCGCAAGGGCGGCTTAGGCAAAAATGGGTATCCCGGTGGATTGAAAACCCGCAAGGGCGATCCAGGCAAAAGAGGGATTAAAGCGAAGGCTACAGTCTGAGTTATCTGTACTCTATCGCGCTTCATGGTCTACCATCCCGAAGGGTATGATCGGTCCAGTCATTCTTCTCAGAAAGCAAGGAATTCGGGAGAAAATTGATGATCTTTGAGTCATAACAGAATTGGGAAATAGTGGATGCCGTGTTCACATTGCCATTAGGATAATTTATTTTTCCTTTTGTGCGCAATTAACGCTTTCTAGGAATTGCTTCCCGATGTATTCGCCTTTTCAGGCCCATTTTCAATCAATAAAAAGTCGTTATTCAGATAAGTTGCTCTCTTGTTTTTATTTTTACTGTTTTGTTTGCAAAAACGTCCGAATTTTTGATAAACATTGCATATAAAAACGTGAAGGCTAGACAATAACGTGCAGAAAGATAAAACATTTGAAAATCATTTTGAATGTTGAGGACACTTGAGCGTATCTTGTCCATGCAACCCCTTTGGGGCATATATCTCGTGCTATTTTGCAGGTTGTTACCTTTTGGTTCCTGGCTGAACGGTAGCCATGGTTTTGTTCAGGGATGTTGTCAACACTGTCCAGTAGTGTGAGATGGGGATCTTTCCCAGCAGTTGAAACAGGTTCAGGACTTGTCTTCCCAGCATATTCAAAATCAGGGATTCCCTAGCAAGCTTGATTGAGACTGTTTCCCCAAGCAAGTCGGAAGGCTATCAGAACTATTCTCCCCTGCAGAGACGTCTGTGGAGTTTTATTCCCCAACAGGTCTAAGGTTAGTTTTAACTCCCCAGCAGGCCTAGAAGTGGGTGTATCTCCATCCAGTTTGAGATTGTTAGTCCCCACCAAGTTGGAAGGTTGCTACCCCCAGCGGAGGTGTCAGTGGAGTATTTTATTCCCCGACAGTCTGGTTTGAAGTACTGCTATCCCCAGCGTGGTCGTGAACGCTTTTCCCCGGCAGGGTTGTGAGCGTTTTCCCTAGCATGGTCGGGTATGTTATTTCCCCAACAGAGTTATGCATTTCCCCATCAGGGTGTGGAGTGTTTTCCCCTAGTGGATCTCCCTAGCAGAGGGTTTGTATTGATGGTTTTCCCCAGCAGTTCCCCGAGTGGATCAGATTTGGTGGAAATTGTCTCCAGCAGAGTTTATCCTACCTGTGGATTGGCTGTTCTCCCCAGTAAGTCGCATTGTTTGTTTCCCTAGCAGAGTCCCCGAGTGGATTAGGTCCAGTGAAGTTTGTCCCTGGTGGGATCTATCCTGCTTTTCCCCCGCAGAGTATATCCCTCAGACATTATCTCCCCACAGAGTTTGAGGAATCTATTCAAATTTGTGCGCTCAGCAGAGCAATCCGTTTGCTCCTCAGCAGGAATTTCTATCATTTGCATCTTGTATGTAGTGATCATTGCATCCTCAAATAGCATAGCATTTCCATTCAACATGGAGCATTACGCCATAGAAAAATTCAAACATATGCATTCATATGTCAAACCTAGTTGGACCGTACCCCCGGCAGAGGCGGATCATTGTTCAACACCTGTACGACACATTTGCTACAGTTGCTCCTGACCGCATTCAGGATTGGTATCCCCAGAGAGGTTTATTTCCTCACCCGCAGGTGAAAGAAAAGCTTGATTCTCCCCAGCAAGTGTTTAGCCTTGCCTTGACGTGTTGAAGATGTCATTCCTGTGATACCGGTAAGTGTCGTGTCTACACCCGCGTGTGTTCTTTTTTTGGTGTCGGTAAACACCATTGTTTCGGTGTCGGTAAACATCGAGTCCTATTCCAGTCATCGGTAAATGTCTGGTCGCTTTTTTTTGATGTCGGTAAACATCATCTTTCGGTGTTCGTACCATCTTTTCCTTCCCCAGTGAAGTGTTCACTTCTCCGTTGGTTTCGATAAACGTTGAGTTTTTCCTATTCGTCCGTTGACGTATAGCTGTATCCCTTTCCCATGCATCATTGATGTATGTTCACCTCTCCGTTGGTGTCGGTAAACATCATCTTTCGATGTCGGTAAACGTTGAGTTTTTCCCAGTTGTCCGTTGACATCTGGTTGTATATTTTTCCCAGTCATCGGTAAATGTCTGGTCGTCTTTGTTGATGTCAGTAAACATCATCTTTCGATGTCGGTAAACGTCGAGTCTTTTTCCCAGTCATCGGTAAATGTCTGGTTGTTCCCCAGCCAGAGCACTACAACAAACAAGACCTTAGACAACGCTTTTTTTAGCCTTAGACAGCGCTTTAAAGCGCTGTCTAAACCTCCGCTGCTAAAGGTTTAGACAGCGCTTTTTTAAATCTTAAAAGCGCTGTCTAAGCCCCCCCCCCCCCCCCCCTTAGACAGCGCTTTGGCCAAAAGCGCTTTATAAGACCCTCTTATTTTAAATTTTTTAGGTATACCTTAGACAGCGCTTATGAAAAGCGCTGTCTAAGCCCCACCCCCTTAGACAGCGCTTTGGCCAAAAGCGCTTTCTAAGACCCTCCTATTTTAATTTTTTTAGGTATACCTTAGACAGCGCTTTTCAAAAAGCGCTGTCTAAGCCCCCCCCCCCCTAGACAGCGCTTTTTCCTAAAGCGCTTTCTAATCCCCCCCTTAGACAGCGCTTTTTACAAAAGCGCTGTCTAAGGTATACGAAAATTTTTGAAGCTTTTGTTTTAAACCACATTTTTTCCAGGTTTATAAACCAGAATTTCTACCTGTTTTCAACCAGATTTTGACAGACAATTATCACATTTTATATATGCCATTTTGGCCTTTTTTCTACCAATTTTTGGCTAACAAATATATATATATACCAATTCAAACCAATTTTGCCTTAAATGTATCAAAATATATACAAATTTATGTACACATTTACAAGTCATAACATATACTACAAATGTACACATTAATTACACAAATTTATGAACAAACATTGAGCTTTATCATGAATTGACACCACTCCTCTTTGATTTCGTCCACTTGATCCTTTGTATAAAATGCACACTTGAATTCATCAAAGTACTACATAATAATATAACATATTTTGAATTAATTCCAACTATTTAATTATATGAGATATGTGTAAATATAAAAATAACTCATAAGTTAGAAATACATACATCGGTGGGAATCTTTAATCGGCCCAAAGCAAGAGTATCTCGCATAAACCTCAACATGAAATACCCGCAATCTATTTGATTACGTTGTTGAGGACACTACATATGAAAAAAAAATATGGATTATAAATCCTAAGTTTTATCAAGTGTCATCACTAATATAATAAAAAATGTGGTAGACAATCGACATGGTGGGAAAAAGGATATTTAGTTAGCGGAATAATTGCCTGAAAGAGAAAACAAACAAAATTAGAAACAATAAAAATGTACCTTGAAAGAAAGAAAAAAAATATACAAAAATAATGCAGAGCGGCCCCAAAATTTCTTACTATAGTCCACAAAGCGACTTTGGAAGCAAGTGAATTTGGTGGTAGATTCAATGTTATCTGAGACAATGTCTTTTCACCAAACATGCGATATCCCGCCAGTCCAACACCTCCATATAAAAACATGGGCAAAACAAAACTGTACAAGAATAAAATGTAGAGGTAAATGAAAACACTTAAAAAACATGTGTTGCTATCAAGATTTTAAATTGCAGTCTCAGTAGCGGCCACATCAGGCTCTTTGATATTGCAGAGTCATGGTCAAATGCTGCTAATGAGGTCTCAATAGTAGTCACAGAGACACCAAAAAACTCGATGCCTTAACGCGGACCTTTTTTAAATAAAAATAATAATAACCTTGGTTGCCACTGACAAAGAAAGTTACGTAGCATAGCATACCATATGATCATTGCCTTTGTAAATTCTCTTTTGTTAGCCATAGACTGATATATATTGGGAAAAACTGAATGTCCTGCAAAGCAAAACCCATAGATACCAAAAGCAAATGGAATGCCACTCCACTTTACGAATGGAGCAGTCTGATGGAATCCAACATCATTTCTTGTCCCAACAAGAACAACACAAATAGCGATCAACATTGAACCAATAACCCCTCCAGCTGCAGAACCATCACAAGTTATCTCAGTAAATGCTTGCAAGAAAGAGGTTTAAAATAAGGATGGATATTTTCAATAGACATTGGGAGATACAAACTAGTTGCTCCTACATATACTTTATATTATATCAGTATTGTCTCCACAACTTTATATTTTCGGATCGTCAAAAGTATTAACCTAAGAGATAGGAGATTATACGAAGATCCTTCAACCAAACAGTAGGGAGAATAATAAGTGCAGTCAAAATTGCAAATAAGTGCTTGCCATCCAAATCCAAACCTCCCCAATGCAAGGACGTTCCAGGAAAAAGACCAGTAAGGTTATCGCCTTCCATGATGATATATTCCACACAATATGACTGCATTCATAAATGATTGATATGTGTCATATAGATTGTGCAGAGTAATAAAGGCAAAAGGAAATGGATGCACTGCAGCACTTACATATAATTCGGTGTACAAAACAATCTGCAACAAGATAAAAATTGAAAATAAAATGTCAGTATACACATTGTTTAAACCATCATGCTATGCAGTAGAAAATACATATTATGTCACCATTCTTTAGCACTCGTTGAAATAAATAAAATAGAGAAATATCATATCATGGGGCCAAAGAAACAGACGAAAGCTGGAAAAAATACTTAAACAGAGAAGAAAAATATAATAGGACTGAACCATATGTAGGAAGAACATAACAATTGTTTGTGAGCAAGAACATAACAGAAAGAAGAACATAATTTTACTCTTAAAAGGGATTTAATCAGCAGTTATACCCTTAAAAAAGACAAGGGTTTGAAAAAAGACTTTAAGGAATTTCATACTAAGAAAGATTATGCAAAAAAACAAGCAAGTTCTCTCCAAAAATTAATCAAAAAGCAGAAACATTCTTACTGATATAACAACTCGGCCATATTTTCCAAATGCAGCTTCTCCTATATCTGGGTAGCTAAGGATGCCTTCTCTGCTTTGAAAGCAATGTCTCATTAGTTCTGCTGTATAACAGCACACAACTGCGAAAATAACCATCACCAACATACTGGCCCACCCAGCTTGTTTCACAGTATCAGGTGTAGATAGAAGCCCAACTCCAGCCATCACATTAATCCCTAGCCAAGTACAACATTACCTCATAAAATGATCCCTTACATAAAGGAGCACGCTTTATAGTAATTTATATGCCAAATAACAAACTACATTTTTTTTGTCCTTAGCTACAGCAATTACAACCACAATATAAAAACTTTACATGTCTTCGCAACAACGTCACAATTACAATTTCGGCCACATCAGTCGCATTTTCTTGCATTTTTTGAAATATCAAGATTTGCGGCATAGCTGTGACTGTATTTTAGATTTAACGGTAATTCAGCACAAGTACATAATATTGAAACCATATTTCAAAATCAAAACAGCAGTCAGAAGCTGCTATTGCAGCCGTGATATAAAGTTTTTAGAGGTCTCTGCAACAACATCACAATAGCAAACGCGGTCGACTATGAAGCATGGACTCCCAAACATTAATCCATGTGTGTGACACGCAACACTAATAATAATTTGAAAAAATGAATGCATTAAACATAATCACGAGTGTCGGTCAGGTGTCAAATTGGCACTGACGCTTTTTTTCAGTGGTGTCGGTGCTACATAGTTGAATTACTAAAATGAAATGAAGTAAGATACCATTAAATATAGTCTGAGTGAAGCTACATCCATAGCCAGGAGACAATTCTTCAGGAACGTGCATTTGAATTGAAGCTTTTTCCCACCATGTCGATTGTCTAGGAAAGCCTTCCTGAATTTGACTCCCAGACAGAAAAGAAGCCTTTCCTTTTTTAATACTCAGGGAGGTCGGAGTGACTCCAAATCCCTTACCCCTCACCCGACCAGAATACTCAGGGACATCTAATGCCCGACTAAGTATGCCCTTAGTATCATCGGGTTGCTCATTAGACATCTAGTATGATGCCTCAAGATCTTCCTTGGACCACCCTTCTCATTACTGTGATGCCTCTTCGAATTTCTTCTTTCGCGGATACTTTTTTACTAACTTCCTCATGTTGGTCATCAGCCATGTCTAACCTGTAATAAACCAAGGAAACCATCAAATATCAAATATAACTTATAATCAAAGCAATTGAAAACAAAAAAATAAAGAAATCATGCATTATCAGATATAACTTATAATCAAAGCAATTGAAAACAAAAATATAACGAAATCATGCATTATCAGATATAACTTATAATCAAAGCAATTGAAAACAAAAAAATAAAGAAATCATGCATTATCAGATATAACTTATAATCAAAGCAATTGAAAACAAAAATATAATGAAATCATGCATTATCACATATAACTTATAATCAAAACAACTGAAATTATAATGGCAAATTCAGCTTTAATTCAATTCTAAATTCAGTTCACTAACAACCTCCAACAAATTTTAATACTGTTAAAACTCTCCACTAACTTTCTCTTGATTTGCTAACTGTTAACTAACACATAACTTCCAAATAATTGCTAAGTCCAAACCAAGCTTGCAAATAATTTCTAACTTTTTCCTTTAATCACATCCAAACTGTAATTGTTTTCAAATTCTAACAAGTGAGTCTAACCAACAACTTAGCAATTTCACTCTAACCTTTTCTCTATTAACAGGACACCTCCAAAAGCTCCACAGCACATGAAAGTCATAACATATCCAAACCTGCTAACAGAAGTAAAAATATATCAACCAAATTTAACTGATAACTCAACTAAAACTAACTTCATCGAAAGCCAACATCCATAATCTTGCATCAATAATCCAACAGCAGTTCCAGAAATCGATTTCAAATATTCAAGCAAGGCAATGCCCAACAGCAGCATATGCATAGCAGAAAAATCCAAAGCTGCGAATAACTAGGCAACTAAAACCTGAAAGTCACAGTAAGAGAAAACGATTTTAGAAATTAACCCAACTCACAATCCAGGTTTCAGAACTATAATCAGTTTCTTTTCAATAACCTGTTTTAGTCCAAATCAACATAACCAATCTATTTTCCTTCTGATTCACAAACTTAATCGCATCCCGTAACCAACCCCAAGTGCAATTGCTCTGTCAAAAAATGAATAGATCCTTAACAAACTATTTAACAGAAATTAACAGTGTTAAAATCATTCCCAACAACCATACTCTTCAAATCTAACTGAAATTTAACCTGCCTTAACCATTCTACCCGAGCTACCCGACTCGATTACGGCTTCCAAACTATATAAACATACATCACTCTTCAATCAAAAAGGAACAATTCTCAAAGCTCACTCATCACTATCATAACCTCTATTCACCATTTTTCTCTCCCTTCTAACCTTGCACAAAGGTCCATTAGGAAGCCATTGGAGCTTCACATCGAAGCTGCAATTATGCTTGATCTAGGATTCGTCTCCACACAACGATTCACACAGAGCATTTGTTCACACGCGACGCACACAAGAATTCACGTAACAGAGTTTCAATGAATCTTTCATCATACACAACAATCACAGAAGCACACGCGAAGAGGAGAAGAAGGAAGAAGCATCGCACAAAATAGAAGAATCAAAGGGAAGAAGGAGGGGATTCTGAAGATTACCTGAAGGCGCCTTCATCTTCATGTTCGTTCGCTCTGAATTCAATTTTCACCGGGCCACTCCGCCGTCTTACAAGTTGGTGAAATTCCATTTTTCTCGATCGATTCTCCTTACTATGGTGTATTTTGTAGTCCATGGAGCCAATCCCTTATGGTTTGGTCTCCGAATCTCCCTTTGCTCGCGTTTAATTCAAGATTTAGTGAGTTAGGGTTCATTTGATTTTGGTTTGGTTTGGATTTTTGACTGAAAATTGAGAGGCATTGAGGTTGATTTGTGATAGAGGACGAAGAGACGGTCTTAATGGTGTAACGAAAGTGATGATATGCCCTCCGCCGCTGCCGGAGGCGATTCCGGCGCGAAGGAGACGGAGGGAGTACGGTGAGCCTTGAAGCAGGTTTTGGTTTGAATGGGGTAACACTGGACTTAGGTAAATTATCCTTTTCTTTTTAATTGAAAGACTTTAAACAGCGCTTTCTCAAAAGCGCTGACTAAGGTCTATATTTAAAAGCGCTTTCTAAAAGCGCTGTCTAAGGGGGGGTCTTAGACAGCGCTTTCTAAAAGCGCTGTCTAATACCCCCCCTTAGACAGCGCTTTCATTATTTTTTTAGAACATTTTCCGTGTTTTATTTTTATTTTAACCTTAGACAGCGCTTTCTTTTAAAAGCGCTGTCTAAGATGCGCTGTTAAAAAACCTTTTTGGCGTAGTGGAGATCCCCAGTAAAGTCGTCGGTAAACGTCCTGCCTGGTTTCCGGTTGCAAATACCTTTTTTCCTTCCCCAGTGAAGCGTTCACCTCTCCGTTGGTGTCGATAAACATTGAGATTTTCCCATTCGTCCGTTGACGTTTGGTTGTATCGCTTTCTTTCCCAGTCATTCGTTAATGTCTGGTCACAGTGTCGATAAACGTCGAGCTTCTCCCATTCGTCCATTGACGTCTGGTCGAGTCTTTCCTAGTCATTCGTTAATGTTTGGTCACCTCTCCGTTGGTGTCGATAAACGTCGAGCTTCTCTCGTTCGTCCGTTGACGTCTGGTCTTTTCCCAGTCATTCGTTAATGTCTGGTCACCTCTCCGTTGGTGTCGATAAACGTCGAGCTTCTCCCGTTCGTCCGTTGACGTCTGGTCGAGTCTTTCCCAGTCATTCGTTAATGTCTGGTCACCTCTCCATTGGTGTCGATAAACGTCGAGCTTCTCCCGTTCGTCCGTTGACGTCTGGTCGAGTCTTCCCATTCATCCGTTGATGTCTGGTCACCTCTCCGTTGGTGTCGATAAACGTTGAGTTTTTCCCATTCGTCCGTTGACGTCTGGATATATCTTTCCTTTGATAAAAATCAAAATCCCTAGTAGATTCGTCGGTAAACGTCTTGACTGGTTACCGTTGCAAGCATCTTGTTCATATCCCGCAGAGTGCAAATTTCTACGGTTCTTCGGTATTCAATCCCTGTTTACCTTGAAGGTCTGACAGCCGTTGCTCTCATCCGTTCAGGTTCCCAGTTGATTGAATAGGGGCAGCTGTAGCACCTAAAATTTGCACCTCCCATTTGTATATACATTTCAAGTTTAGGTCATTAACATTGCATTGTCATTACATGGTCCATTACATGTCATCAGTCAGACTGGTCAGAAGATTCCACTATGCAAGGCAACAAGGGAATTCTCCATGAGATCAAAGCCCTAGGGTTGGAACAATGAGTTCACATGATTCAAGGAACATTTTGAAGTGATTTGGCCAAGTATTGGAGGCTCAGAGATCATCAGTCCATGTGCAAATCATCTGAGACCCTGAAAAGTCAACAGAAGTCAACTGTCAAGTCAACTATGGATTTGGAGGTGGGAGAGGGTCAGTGATACCTCATTCATGTTCAAACAAGTCTCATTTGACATTTCAAACATCAACATTGAAGAATTTGAGTTCAGATCAAGACTTTCCCAAAATAGCAAGTGACCTGTAATTTGAACTTTCCAAAAATGGAAAGGTTTTGGACCAACTTCAACTCAAGATTACATCATTAAGAAAGCTTCAAATGAAATTGTGTCCAACATGAAAGTTGAAGATCTTTCTCTCCCATTTCCAAAAAGTTCAAGATCATGAATTTCTCATGTGTGGTTGAGGAGATATGGTTCAATCATGGAAAAGTGTGGTTTAAACTTCAAATGAGCATAACTTTCAACTACAATTGAAGTTTTGATGTGGATATTTGATTCCTTCGATCCAAGCATGTTATGATGTTTTAGTGCAAATTAATCTTGAATCCTTGTTGTATGTGGCCTGGCGAATTGATTGATGTAGAAATTTTGGATTTCTGGACATGTTTATGAAATCTGGAAAAGTTGGATGAAGATCTTCATGATCTTCATCGTGTTCTTCATTTTCCAGTTTTGCTGGAGATTTTCCTGCGAATTTTGCCACGAAACGCATGAGATTTCCTGCGGAACGCATAGGCATTACCTGCGGATTTTTCAAATCCATGCATGCGCGCGCTTTAGGGTTTAGGCTTGAAACTACGTCGTTTTGCAAGCGCGCGCTAGGTAGTTTGAATTTGGCACCGGTTCGAGCCTGGCTGATGGCATTTCTCACATTGCCTTGTATTTTCTCACTATTTCCTTCACATTGCCATGCTTGCTCCATTTCTTTTTTAATTTCTTCCATGAACTTCTAAAATTCACCATAATTTGAAAATTTATCCAAATTCATCCCAATTTTTTGCATTGTGTTCCTCATTCTATCTAGTTTTTTATGATTATCAAAATGCAAGTTGTGCCTAGCCTGGAAAATATTTTGTCTAAGGAGTTTGAACATGTGTCCGTACTTGACCTTGCCTTGGTTATCATGTTGTGAAATGCTGGTCTTTGATCCAATGAATGTGAAATTTTGCATGCTATAACTAGACACATTGCTTGACATTTTGGTGTTGATTTGGTATTTTTATCAATTGTCAATTTTGTTTTATGATCATGTTAAGTTGGTGTGACAATTTGCGTCACACCTTTTGGTGTTCAACTTGTATGATGTATTTGCCATGCCAAATGATATCCTATGCTCCTGATTTTTTGTGTGATGCATGTTATAGATGTTGTGAGTGCTCATGAATTTTGTTTGAATTATTTGAATCATTTCTGATTTAATTGAGATTTTTCATTCTGGTTGATCATATTTGAGCTTTAAAATTGCCTTGAACTTCAATTGATCATGAAATGCTTTTGGTTAATGATATTGATATGAGACCTTTTGGAATGTGTCAAGATATGATTGAAGTTGATTCATGTTAAATTTCATGTTCTGTTTTGAATGTTTGACCCTCTTTTGACCCTAGGCTTTGACCTAGTGGTTTGGACTCACTGTTTGGATTGTGGATTTCAGGTTGAGAAGCACATTGCCTTGGTTGGAGTGATTCACTCATTTGAATTGATTAGTTGATTGATATTGACTAATATTGAGTTGTTTTGTAGGCTTTGAGAACAAGTGGCCTAATGGCTTGTGCCTTGCACATTGGTGCTTGATGCTTTGTCTATCTGTATGATTGACTGTTGTCTGTCTGTTTGTTTGAATTGTGTACTGATTATTTTAGATTTTTCACAGGTACCTAAGTTGCTTTGAGTTCTTTTGAACTTGATTTTGCTTGGTTGCTTAACCACTGAGGTATAACTCTCTGACTTCATGTAGTCTGGAAGACCTGTCCTGTTATGTGGGCAGGCACCTGTCTGAAGCCCTCCTTAAGAGGCAATGCTTGTGAATGTTTACTTTTGTGCCAAGCAGGAAAAGTCCTCTTATGACGCAATTGGCAGATAAAAGAGATGTGCAATCCATCTCCTGCTATTCAGTGTGTCATCCACTTTGCTCACACCATGTGTTGATGCATTGTGGATATTAACCCAAGATCTTTGTTGTGTCAGTCATATATGGAGAAGAGTTCCTACTTTCTGAGCTCCCACACTTTCATTTGTCTGAAGCTCTCCCAGGCCAGGGATAAGAGGTGTGAGGTCTTACCCTCACTTCCCATTTCATCAGCTTCACCCTAACTCTCAATGTTAGGGTTAAGAGCTAACCACACCCGATTCCAGTTGGCTTGTGTTTCACAGCCTAACCTTGTATGAGCCCATTTGTTTGCATCTAGTGTGTGTGCTTGCTTGTTGTGCTTGTATGACTTTGCTTGTGCTGTTTAGGATAGCTTGCTCCCTGTGCAAGTTAGATAGAAACCTTAACATAGGGATGGTATGCGTGATAACTTCTAGGCTCGGGTCGTAGTCTCCCTAGTAGTTTGTGTCTCCCTTTGTATCTGGTTAGGCTAGTCCTTTTTCCCTGCGTAGGGGAACTACGTCGCCCTGATCCTCATACCAGATGAGGTACGTAGATGAGCTGATCTCTCCGGGCGCCCTTTTTCTTTCTTTTCCCCTTTGTGTGTGTTTGGAGTCTGACGTAAGTCCAGCGATTGGCAGTTGGTTTCCTGTGTGTGTTTGTTGGTTCGGAGTCTGATGTAAGTCCAGCGATTGGCATTCGGTTTCCAGGTTTGCCTGTTTGTGTGGAGTCTGACATAAGTCCAGCGATTGGCAGTCGGTTTCCTGTGTGGTTTTGTTTGGCGTGCGTTAGCCGAGCTACGAGTGCTCTGATTCTTCTCCAGTCAAAGAAGATACGTATGCATAGGGTGCGACATCCTAGCGAGCACGTTTCCCCTGTCCCGAACTTCGTCGACTCTGATGTCTATGTCTGATAGACTACGTAGGCCCAGGATGCGATATCCTGCCGAGTCCTGTTTCTCTTGTTTTCCTATGTTTCCTTCCAGCCTTGTGCAGTGTTTGAGCAGTTTTTAGCAACCTTTCTTCTATTCTTTTGTGCGTGGATCCCGTCGAGTACGACGGATGCGTAGGGGTGCTAATACCTTCCCTTCGCATAACCGACTCCCGATCCCATCTCTCTCTGGTCGCGAGACCATGTCTTTTCCAGGTTTACTTCGAGCGTTTCCTTTCCCTCTTTTGGGATAAATAACGCACGGTGGCGGCTCTGTTGTTTCGTTTTCCCGCCGGTTTTTCGCGTAATGTGACAGCAGCCTTGTTATCAAGGGATTTTAAAAATGCTACCATTCTAGGTTTCCAGTAGTCATAGTTAGAACCATCTAGGATTGGTGGCCTATGAACAGATCCTCCATCTCTTTCCATTGTACCAGAAAGTATTGCCCCTAGATCTCACCCAGAACCAGAGCAGGATGCCTGCTCTGATACCAATTGAAATTCTGGTATCAGATATAAGATGTCGAAGGTAATGTCACGACACTGATATCTGGTTATAAACAATGGATAAACACAAATAGAATGGTAAAGCAAATCACACAAGCAATTGTTAACCCAGTTCGGTGCAACTCACCTACGTCTGGGGGCTACCAAGCCAGGAAGGAAATCCACTAAAATAGAATTAGTTCAAAGACTATCCGTACACTTCACCAAGTTACAGTCTTTCTCACCTAATCTCTACCCGTGCAATTTCTACCTAAGCACTCTTAGATATGAGAACCCACTCACTTCCCTTACAATCACACACCCATGATTTTAAACAACAATCCCTTGTGAAAAGAAAATACTTTTCAATTACAATATTCTTGATTTTACTTCAAAGTTTCAATCAAGAAGACACACTCTTGATCTTGCTTCAAAGCTTTGATCAAGAAGACAAATCAGTCCAATTCAATCATCAATGGATGACTTGAATGACCTACAGACACAAACCCTAGCTCTCTCTCTAAATTTCGCTCAGTCTTGGTTGTGTGTACAATAAGGTTTTCTAAGTCCCTTTTTATAGAAGTATTGGACATCTTGAAAACCCTAGATATATTTTCCAATCAAATCTTTTCATATCAGTTGTAAAGATCTCTTTGGAAAATAAACAAATCTAGTTGATATGCCTGACAGAATGCGCCAGCTAGCCATATCTTTAATCAACCAATGATTGCCACCAATTGTTTAATCACAAAACACCAGACATTCATACTGAATGTTCTGTGTACAAGATGTCAAGACATCGGGTCTGACATCTGGAAAAATCCTGCATAATCCAGTTTCCTTTTATAGCAGGTACAGCCATATCAGTTACCATGACAATGATTATGTCAACTGAAACAATCCTGCAGCATATGTCTTCCATTTAAGCTCCAGCAGGTACATCCAATATCAGAAGCCTTGTCAATGTATGTGGCATTCTGAAACAATCCTGCTTGCATATGCTCTTCATCTTCAGCAGGTACATAGGATATCTCATGTTAAGACATCACACATGACATCTTGTGAACACTCTTTGTTTTACCAAAATTGCTGCCAATTCTTAGAATCAACATCTCTCAATTCTTCAAGTGTTCATCAAGAATTCTTTATCTTCTACATGAATTCTCAACAACAGCAAGTATACAACTTTTCTCAACATATGGAATCAACAAAAAAACATTCAACCTCCTCCCAGCAAACCACCATTGCAAATGTTGCCATCTCTACTCCTATCTACAAGGAACCTCATATTTTGGATCGCCCATCTCACATTCATCTTGCAACTCCATTCGGCAAACTAGAAGTTCTCTGCGAATCCTTGGTAGATTTTGACAATATGAAGAGAAATGGGATTGACCTCACGGAGGAATTGAGAAATCAAGGTTGGGAAAACTATTTTCAAAGACTCTATGGTCCAACATATACCTATATGGTCAAGGAATTCTGGATATTTGTATATTCAGACGACCACTGCATAGTCTCACATGTTCTAGGGGTGAAAATGGTTATCACTGAGAAATCCATAGCCAAACTTCTGAATATGGAGAAGACAGGGGGTCTAAGAATCTATAACATCAACCATATGGTAGAATATATATATCCCAGGAGATTATCCCTACAGTCTTCAAGCAGAACGCAGAAGGAAATTCCTCAAAGAACAAAGAATTTCACTAGAATCTGAGGGCCTAGCTAAAGATAATCCTGGGGACTATTCATCACCGTCTAGCATCCAACTCATCAGATTACATCAATACTGACCAGAAATGCATCCTCTACTGCCTCCACAAAGGACTCAAACTGAATCTGCCAGCTCTTTTGTTTAACTATCTGAGGGATTCCGTCAGGGACACCAGAAACAACATGAAGCCCAGAAAAATACATCCCTCTGGGAAGGCTTATCTCAGACGTTCTAATATAAAGTGGGTTGGTGGATCATCTGATTCTCCATAACCTAATGGAGGATGTAACGGTTGACACTGGCAGGCCTCTGAACTCAAGGAATCTGAAGAGCATGGGCATCATTGAGAAAGTTCTAGCCAAGCCTTATCTGGAAACCTCCTAGAAAGCTATGAAGGACCAAAGGAAGATACCCAACAGTCTCTACCTATTCTCTAAGATAGACCCCCCAGAAGTTATCGCCTACTATCTGCAGGATCTGGAAAATCAAGGGGCGGACATCTCTGATTTTTCGATGGATTGGATACCTGAACATCCATCCAATTTCATGAAGAGGATGCGAGAGCCATCTTAAAGAAAGTCTAAGAAGAAATCTCAAAAGATGGGGGAAACTTCTGTATCCAGGCCACTTGTGCCTCTGGTCTCCTCCTCCTCTCCAAGTAAGTCTCAACCCTCTGACTCTCCTACTGTTTGTTTAAGGAAATTATATTCTTCCCTACCTTAGCCTTCCCAAATTTACACACACTCTGAACCCACAACCTCCACCATAAAGCCCTCTAAAACTCCCACATCTAACCCACCATCACCTCCCCTTCAAAAATTCAATCTAACCACCATAACTCTACCAATATCTGAAGCCCAACTATTCAATGAACCCATTTCACCACTCTCATCCACTCCCTCATCTCCATCTTACTACAACATCTCTTCTGACCCTGATCAATATGACCCTTAATACCTCACTCTTGTGCAACTCCAGGCTCGCGCCCTCTCCACTCAAAACCCATTTGCGCCAGAAACCAACATTCCTTCACCATCTGAACAACCACCAACACCACCCTCTAAACCTCACATAGAAACTCCATCTGAAAACCCCATTCCCAACAATATGAACCTACCACTGACACCATACCCACACCACTATCACCTATACCTCCCACCTATGAACCTGAACCCACCATTCCCGCACTAGAAGAGGCAGTAGCCTTATTTGCTGAGTCTTCAATGGAGAAGATCGGATCGCTATTTGTAAACTCTAGAATTAATGATGATCCCCCTGTAGTAAGGATTCACTGGAATAGAGTGATCAGATGGATGACATCTGAGGCTTTCAAGATGAAAGGCCTCTCTAAACAAGTCCGAAACGACTTCATCAGAGAAGCTGGAGAGAGGCTACAGGACCGTCTGGCCAAAGAGGCAGGAGCACAAGCTCGCAGAGAAGTTGAGGAAAAGGCCCGTCTGGAAGAAGAAGAGAGAGCAAGAGAAGCTGCAGAAAAGGTTGTCGTTGAGGCTGTTGCTATTGTTGAAGTTAAAGCCAAAGCCAAGGCTGACGCTGAAGAAGCAACACGTATTGTTGCGGAAGAAGTTGATAAGGCTAGGGAAGCTGCTCTGACTCAGGGGGAGAAATCTCACTCTGATTTCTCTCCTCTAGTGTTGAAGACTCTGGAAGAACTACAGAAAGAGCAACAAATTGTGAGAGCAAAACTGGATCAACAGGTCTTCGTCAACTCCAACATTCAGAACCTGCTGACCCAGTTGCTTCAGAGGATGCTGCCTCCTCCGAACCCTTAGGCACACTTAAGATTTTTCTTGCTACTTTCTCTAAGTGCTTATCTTCTATGTTTTCCTCTAAGTGTTTTTTTCCTCTGTTCTTTTCTGTTTTTTTAGTTGCACTTCTCTCTCATCAATGAATTATGCTTTGCCTCATTTATATTGCTAAGTCTTTTTTAGTCTGACAAAAAGGGGGAGAATAAACTTAGCAGCCTCTGATGAAATATTATCTAAGCCTCATAATGCACTGCTCACATTTAAAACTATTATTATGAAGTCTTAAGCTCTGCAGGAAGTATCTAAGTTAAACATCTGAGAAACAAGCTATACATCTGAGTAAGGAGATTTGGTAAGAACATCCAAAACTTCTTAAGCATCTAAGCTAATGGGAGATTGCTTATCTCAGGGGGAGTAGTCATACATCTGACTCTGAGATAACTCCTTTAAATTTTTATGAAGTATCATTGTTTCATCATCAGTCTGAAGGTTTTGTCATCATAAAAAAGGGGGAGATTGTTAGAACAAGATTTTATGTCTACAATTCATCTCTAAAGTTTTGATGATAACAAAGGATGAAACAAATTGGTACCCTAACAAATTTATATAAGTATGCAGGACTCTAACAGAAAAAGGATCAGATAGACAACATATGACATCACGCAACTCCAGATAGATAACTTAAAATCAATTGAAGCAGTCGCTCTAACTCTGAAGAAAAGGAAGCTCACAGAGTCTGACGGTAGAAGACTCAGACACTCTAAATCTGAAGATTTCTACACAGCTACTCTGACGATTTGTACTCTAAAGAAGGATCTACAGAAAAATATATCAAGAACTTCTGAAGAAAAATTACTCTCAACAACTATCTGAAGAATACATGATGAACAAGAAGATCTGGTTTCCGCGCACTCTGACTCAAGATTAACCTCAAGGCTTAGCTACGAAGTATTCCACTTTTGGTATGAATCCTTATTTGGAAAAGAATAAACACTCTCCAAAACTACTATGGAAAGGACAATGTATTCAATGCCAATTAAAAATCCATCATTGCCAAGATATTCATTATTGCCTTAGCTAACAGTCTCATGTTCAAAACACTATATAAAGGCAGGATCATCATCATACCATACACGAAGTACGCTCACAAGAATACTAAAACCTCAATTCCATATTCTCATTCATTCTTGTTCAAAATCTGTTCACACGAGTTGTTGCTCTAAGTGTGAAATCCTAAAGTTCTTATTGTGTTAATACTGCTTACCTAGAAGCACTAAACACTTCACTGTAATTCTAAAATAGTTGTTGGATATTTCCTCAAGTGACTTGTGAAGTCTGTACACTTGAGAGAGCTAAGAGATCTTTACTCTCTTAGACGTTTTTATTGTAATCTTTCTACATTATTGGATTAAGTTCTTGTTGAAGGCGAAATCACCTTGGCCCGGTGGACTGGAGTAGCTTTGAATTTCAAGCGAAACAGGATAAACTTCTGTGTTGATTGCTTTATCTTTTGTGTGTGTTTTATTTGCAAAAGTTTTTATTACCTGTGAAAACAATTCAAACCCCCCATTTCTAGTTTTTCTCTACCTTCACATACCTCTGAAGATGGACCGGACTCTAAAGGTAGTCCAACATCTAATATTGTTCCAACATCTGAAGAAGATTCTGAACAAGTTCAGAGACCATAGGGAGTCAGACAAATACCAAGAAGACTTGCATAGTTTAACATGTTGCAAGATACTGATATAGACTCTGAAGGAGAATTCGTTCAGTGTGCCATGTTGGTAAACTCTAAAGAATCTCTCAAGAAGAAAGTGTGGTTGAAGGACATGAAAGAAGAACTTGAGGATATAAAAAGAAAAAAGACCTGGGAGTTGACTGAGCTTCCAAAGAACAAGAAATACATCAGTGTCAGATGGATTTACAAGGTGAAACTAAAGCCAGATGGATCAATTGGAAAACATGAAGCAAGGTTAGTAGCTAGAGGATTTCTACCTAAATCTGAACTATATTATTTTGAGGTGTTTTCTCTTGGCCTCTGATACATTTAGATGTGAATTCTGCATTTCTGAATGGTCCTTTACAAAAGGAAGTTTATGTATCACAATTGTTAGATGCCAAAAAGTGCTTATTTGAGCTATCAAATGTGGGCATTTTTCACTCCTTTTTGTTGCTAAAGCGTTCGAAACTGCCTTTGTTTTAGAGGAATCGCAATACAATGTTAAACGATCTTGGTACCTTTGATTTGTGCGTTATTGTGTAGGAATTAGGCATGAAATAATAGAAAATGAAGGCACAAGAAAGTTGGCAAAGGGACCAAGAGAAGAAAGCATTCATCAGCATGCTCGCTAGGCGAGTGCTGTGGCGAAGTGCTCGCTAGGCGAGTACCCAGCGAGATTCCAGCGAACATCTCCAGTATTTTACAGTAGCAAACATCAACAAACTCGCTAGGCGAGCAGCCAGCGAAGGTGGTAGCAAACACGCCCAGACTTGGTCAAAAGCGCAGCCAGCACTCACTCGCTAGGCGAGCCATTAGCGAGCTCCCAGCGAGCAATTCCAGTATCAAAACCTCCTAAGCTCGCTGGAGCGAAGGTTGAAGCGTGGGTTTCGCCTAGCGAAGGTTTTGTTCGCCTAGCGAACATGCAAATCTGGCAAAGGATATTTCTCTGGGCGCAGGTGCCTATTTCTCTGGGAACATGCCTATTTTAGGGGCTCGCTAGGCGAGCCATTATACTCGCCTAGCGAGCATGACAGCTCAGACCATAGTACTATAAGTAGCAAGGGCTACTTTTTGGACAACAACTTAGATTTTCTTAGATATTTTCCTGCATTGCTTTTTGGATCATTTTGTGACCTAGAAACCCATTTTATCATTTCTCTTCATCTCTTAACAATCTTTCACAAAAAGAAGGTGGATTCCCATCCAATCTCGATTATTCGACTCGGATGTTGATCAACCTTCTTCCGAAACTTGTTGACCAAGCTACCATGAAAATGAGTAGCTAAGTTCTTCATTTTGTCAAGGTTAGATGTAGATAATCATTAGTTTTGTATGTAAATGGGATGATCTTCATTTGTAAACTCTTTAATGATGAATATATGGTGAAAACTTTGTTTTATCGATAACTCTTTGTGTTGGTTTATGATCGAGAGATGTTTACCAACTCTTTACCTAGGTTTTCATCCAATCTTGTTTGTTAGCTAGAGATAGTAATGAATGATTTTGTTCACCATAAAGTTGAACCAAAAAGTTGTCATTTTGATAGATTGTGTTAGAGATAAACAATGGATCAAAATGGGAAAACCCACAATGTGTGTTAGAGATAAACACATTAGGAGGACTTTGTGAAATAGTTTATCATCTAAAGGAGTTTATAAGTCTTGTTGATCGAACATATGCATGCAAAGTGATTGTCGAACCCTAACTTTGGCAATATTTCTCAAATATTAAAACCAAATCTTTTACCGCATTTTCTTACACTTTTATGCAAGATACCGTGACTAAAACCAAAAACCATTGTTACCTTAAGCTAAGAATTAAAACAACTTTCGAAAGGCGGCGATATCTCACAATCCCTGTGGAAACGATAACAAAAACCCGACACTTAAAATTACAATCAACAAAATGGCGTCGTTGCCGGGGATTGTAAATTGATATTGTGAGCATCGCAATAGTTGCTTAATTTTTAACTTTTGAATTTTTGACTTGTGCTTGTAATTTGTTTGGTTTAGTGTGCAGCTTTCGTTTTATGCGAGGGCAGGTTCCTGAGGACGAACTTCTTTTTGATCCTGAGATCGAAAGAACCGCCAGGAGACTGAATAGCAAAACGAGACAAAGGAGGCAACAAGCTAGACAACGACAAGAACAAGGAGAAAGTTCTTCTACAACACATCCACCACCTTTCACACCTATCATGGATCAACCACCACAACCACCGCCCATTTCCACACCATGTGTCAACAGTCCAAGGAATACTGCTCAATTTGCCAACCACACGGGAAGGCAAGCCGAGATGAAAACGGGAACTCTTAACCTATTATATGGAAGTCCATTCACCGGAATGGACCATGAAGACCCCTTTGCTTTTCTCACCAAATTTTATGAGATAGCATTGGCGGCCGGAGTTGATCAAGCTCAAGAGCTACCGTTGTTCAAAAGATTATTTCCCCACATTTTGCTCGGCAAAGCAAAAGATTGGTACTTGGATCAAACACCTGCAGTCATGACGGATTGGAACGTGTTGGAAGAGAAGTTCATTGAAAGATTTTTCTCCCACAACCGTTTCATGGAATCCAAAACAGCAATCTCCGTGTTTTCACAAGGGACCAACGAATCATTGAATGAGGCGTGGGAAAGATTCAAATCCATGCTTCGGAAGTGCAAAGGGCATGGATTTGACGAATTGACTCAAATCCACATTTTCAAGAATGGCCTCCAACCGAATTGCAAGACTTTATTGGATGCTACCTCGGGTGGTTCTTTGTTGTCTAAAAGTGTCGATGAAGCTACTGATATCATTAATCGAATGGCTCTAAATGACCTCCAAAGTCAAAGTAGAGGCAACTATTTGAAGAAACCGGGAGTGCTTGAACTTGGGACGAACGATGCTATTCTTGCCCAAAACAAACTCATTTCACAACAAGTCGAACTCTTAACTCAACAAATAAAAGAGTTGAAAGAGCCTTCTAGAGCTAAACAAATAGCTTGTTGTGAGCTTTGCAAGGGTGAGCATGACACCGAATTTTGTCCACCTCCCGGGTTCGAAGAAGTGAATTACATGGCGAACCAACGAGACTACCAACCGAGGCAACAACAATAATAACCGTATCAACAACATCCTCAAAACCAACAACATACTCAAAATCCACAAAAACACTTTCAAGGGAATCAAGGGTTCCAACCAAGGAATAACTATTACCATAACCAAGGTTATGGGGGTGGTGCTTCTAACCGTCAAAACCCTCCCCAAAATCCTTACCAACCTCAACCGCCGGTCGTTGCTTCAAAGTTAGAAGAGACATTGACTCAATTTATATAAATGTCAATGGCTAATCAAAATAGTAACGATGTGGCAATCAAAAATCTCGAGACTCAAGTCGGTCAACTTGCTAAGCAACTAGCAGAACAACAACCCGGACCTTCTTTTTCGGCGAACACGCAAACAAATCCTAAGGAACATTGTAAGGCGATAACGACGAGAAGTGGAAGGGAGTTGATTAGTGAGTGTAAGAAAAGAGATGAGAGTGAAAAAAGAGAGGTTGAGAAAAATGATGAGGAGAAAAGAATAGAGGATACTATTGATGGTGAAGTTGGGGAGTGGAGTGAGGATGAAGTTGAAAAGAATTAAAAAAATGGTGAAGTTGAAAATAAAGAAAGTGTGGAAGTAGAAAATAATAAGAGTGATGAAGTGATGGTGGAGGGAGTGAAAAAGCCTAGAGCAAGGAGTTCTAGAGTTGCTAAAGGAAAGGAGGTAGTGAGCGTTACTCCAATCCAAAACCTTCCGTATCCTCATGCTCCATCTAAGAGGGAGAATGAACGGCATTACGTCCGGTTCATGGATATTTTCAAACAACTTCAAGTGAACATTCCGTTTGCCGAAGCATTGGAGCAAATGCCTAAGTATGCCAAATTCATGAAAGACATACTTACTAAAAAGCGGAGGTATACGGAACAGGAGACCATTGTCCTAGATGCGAGTTGTAGTGCAATCATTCAACGGACGCTTCCGAAAAAAGAGGTTGATCCGGGACGAGTTACTTTGCCGGTTAAAATTGGTGATGTCTATGTCGGAAAGGGACTAATTGATTTGGGGTCAAGCATTAATTTAATACCATTGTCTATTATGAAAAGGCTTGGCAACATTGAAATAAAGGCCATCCGGATGACTTTGCAATTGGCCGATAAGTCGGCTACCCATCCTCATGGCGTAGCCCAAGATGTTTTGGTCAAAGTTGACAAAATTTTCTTCCCAGTTGATTTCATTGTTATTGATATGGAAGAGGACGATGATGCTCCGCTCATTCTTGGTCGACCGTTCATGAAAACCGCACGCATAATGATAGACGTGGACGACGGTTTGATGAAGGTGAGGGTCCAAAATGAAGAAGTTACTTTCGATCTATTCAAAGCCATGAAGCATTCAAAGGATAGAAGCGATAGCTTTCGCATTGATGTGATCGAAGAGGAGACTTTTGAGGTTTCTAAGAAGCGATAACTTTCGAAGAAGTCCGTTTGATCAATGTGCTGAAAAAAAATCAAGAAGCCATGGATTGGACTCTTTCCGATCTCAAAGGAATTAGTCCTTCCTATTGCATGCACAAGATCTTAATGGAAGAGGATTTTAAGCCGGTAGCTCAACCACAACGCCGCTTAAATCCTACTATGAAGGAGGTTGTTAGAAAGGAAGTTGTCAAGTTGTTGGATGCGGGAATGATTTACCCGATTTCGGATAGTCCATGGGTTAGTCCTGTGCATGTGGTTCCGAAGAAAGGTGGAATTACCGTGATCCGAAATGACAAGGATGAGTTGATCCCTACTAAAGTTGCAACGGGGTGGCGAATGTGTATTGATTATAGGCGGTTGAATACCGCAACTCGAAAAGATCATTTTCCACTCCCGTTCATGGATCAAATGCTCGAAAGACTCTCGGGGCAATAATACTATTGTTTCTTGGATGGCTATTCCGGGTATAACCAAATTGCGGTTGACCCGGCCGATCATGAAAAGACGGCTTTCACATGTCCGTTTCGAATTTTTGCATACCGAAAAATGCCCTTTGGGTTGTGCAATGCACCAACGACTTTCCAAAGATGTGTGCAAGCCATTTTTGCCGACCTTATTGAGAAAACAATGGAAGTCTTCATGGATGACTTCTCGGTATTTGGTGGTTCCTTTAGTTTATGCTTGGCAAACTTGGAAACGGTCCTTGAAAGGTGTGTGAAGACCAATCTTTTGCTTGATTGGGAGAGGTGCCACTTCATGGTGACCGAGGGGATTGTGCTTGGCCACAAAGTCTCTTCAAGAGGGCTTGAGGTCGATCGTGCTAAAGTCGAAGTGATTGAAAAGTTACCTCCTCCGATCAATGTGAAGGGAATCCGAAGCTTTTTGGCGCACGCCGGTTTCTATCGGCGCTTTATCAAAGACTTCTCAAAGGTAGCTAGGCCTTTGAGTAATTTGCTCGCTAAGGATCAGGTATTTCTTTTAACCGATGAATGTTTGCAAGCTTTCGAGATTTTAAAGGAAAAATTGGTTACCGCTCCGATTATAGTCGCTCCAAATTGGAATTTAAATTTTGAGCTCATGTGCGATGCGAGCGACTACGCAATTGGAGCGGTATTAGGCCAAAGAAAAGAGAAAAACTTTCATGCGATACACTACGCGAGTAAAGTTCTTAATGAGGCTCAAATTAACTATGCCACCACCGAAAAAGAATTACTTGCGATCGTGTATGCGCTTGAAAAGTTTAGGTCTTATCTTATAGGGTCCAAAGTTGTAGTGTATACCGACCACTCGGCGATTAAATTTCTGCTCACCAAACCGGATTCGAAGCAAAGGCTCATCCGTTGGATCCTCTTGTTGCAAGAATTTGATGTTGAAATCAAAGACAAGAAAGGATCGGAAAATTTGGTGGCGAATCATTTATCCCGCTTAGTGAATGTGGAGGTTACAGCTTCTGAAAAGGAAATCCGGGAAGAGTTTCCTGATGAAAAACTTTTTAAAGTTCAAGTTAGGTCGTGGTTTGCGGACTTTGCGAACCACAAGGCTAGTGGTTTTGTGCCTCCCGACCTAACTTCGAACCAAAAAAGGAAATTCATCTCGGATGCGAAGTATTATGTGTGGGACGACCCATATTTGTTTAAGTTGGGTGGTGACAACCTCTTGGGAAGGTGTGTTACCGGCGATGAAGCCCAAAGCATTCTTTGGCATTGTCACAACTCGCCTTACGGCGGACACTATAATGGGGTAAGAACGGCCACTAAAGTCCTTCAGTCAGGATTTTATTGGCCCACTATTTTCAAAGACGCACATGCCCATGCGCAAAGTTGTGATAATTGCCAGAGAAGTGGGGGGATTGGGAAGAGAGACGAGATGCCTCTCCAAAACATCCAAGAGGTTGAGGTATTTGATTGTTGGGGTATAGATTTTGTAGGACCATTCCCACCCTCTTATGGTAACGAGTATATGCTTGTGGCAGTTGATTACGTTTCTAAGTGGGTTGAGGCGATTGCCTCACCTCGGGCGGATGCAAAAACGGTAATAAAATTCTTAAAGAAAAACATTTTTTCCCGTTTCGGAACCCCCCGAGTGTTGATTAGTGACGAAGGGTCGCACTTTTGTAATGCACCGTTAGAAAACGTTTTAAAACATTACGGTGTATCACATAGAGTGACGACTCCATATCACCCACAAGCTAATGGTCAAGCCGAAGTCTCTAATCGCGAGATTAAGAGAATTCTGGAAAAAAACCGTGTTAAATTCGAAAAAAGAGTGGTCACAAAAATTGGATGAAGCGTTATGGGCATACCGTACCGCTTTTAAAGCTCCGATTGGGTTAACTCCGTTTCAATTGGTGTTTGGTAAAACTTGCCATTTGCCGGTTGAATTGGAGCACAAAGCATTGTGGGCCCTGAAATTGTTAAACTTTGACAAGGATTTGTCCGGTGAGAAAAGGAAGGTGCAACTACTTGAGTTGGAAGAGATGCGCAATGCCGCATATCACTCAAGTTGGTTGTATAAAGAAAAAGTAAAAAAGTATCATGACAAGAAGCTGCGAAAAAAGGAATTTGTGCCCGGACAATTGGTCCTATTGTCCAATTCCAGGTTGAAGCTATTCCCTGGAAAGTTGAAATCTAAATGGTCCGGGCCATTTCGGGTCAAGGAAGTCAAGGAATATGGAGCAATTGTCATTGAAGACTTAGAAATGAAGGAGAGTTGGACGGTAAATGTCCAACGTTTGAAGGTTTATCTCGGCGGTCATGTGGATCGCGGGAGCTGTGCTATTCTCTTGGATGCTCCTCAGTGAGCATCGAACCGTCGAGCTTATCCGACGTTAAACAAGCGCTTGTTGGGAGGCACCCCAACATTGTAAGTATTTACAGTTTTTTTGTTGTGTTGGTATTGGTGTTCAACTTGAAGAAACTTGTTGAATTGTGCATTGCATTCTGTTTTGAAAAGCAAAATACTGTCATGCTCGCTAGATGCTCGCTAGGCGAAGGCAGTAGCGAAGCTTCGCTAGCTGCTCGCTAGGCGACGCAGTAGCGAGCGCTGCGTGACAGAACCAATTTAAGTTTCAGCAGGCCACTATTTTGGGCCCAAATACCATTTTTCTTTTTAGTGGTGTAGTCTGAATTAGCACTCACAAACACTCTCTCACTTTTCATCTCACTCAAACCCTAAACGGTTACATTGCATTGCAAACCTCATTGTGCACTTCAAATTCAATCAATCTCTTTCACTAAGGTTTGCCCTAATTCCATTTCTTTATGTTTTAACTTTGTAAATTTCTGATGTATATGTCATTTAGGGTGAATTTGGGGGAATGGGTACATTAGGTTTTGCATGTGGGTGTAGATTTGCATGTACCTTAGAACGATGCCTTTCATGATAAATCATTTTGTTCTGAAATAGATACCATGAGACCTTGGGTTTTTCTGAAATTTCAGTGTTAACAAGGCAGAACCCAAAACCCGCAAGATTCGCTAGCACCTCGCTAGGCGAATCAGTGGCGAACATGACAGTAATTGGATATTCTGTTTTGCTTTCTAATTTGTTTTGTGTTTGTGTTGTTTCCTCTCTATGTCTTTGCAGATGGCATCCAGATCAAGCGCGCCTAAAAAGAGAAAGGTCGGGAGCACTTCCCGTACCGTGCCCATGCAATTCGACACCGACAAATTCGTCGGGCCTAAGCAAGCAGCTAGATATGTGGCTTTGGAAAGGAGAAAGATTTTGCTGGAGAAAAGGTTCATAATTAACCCAGAAGGCACCTACCGTACATTTGCCGGGTTGATTCATAGTAAGAAGTGGGACCGGTTGATATCTCCGCTTGAACACTATGACATCGAAACAGTGCGTGAGTTCTACGCGAACGCACTGCCTAACGACGACGAGCCCTTCACATGGACAACACGAGTGTCTGGCCGTCAGGTTGCATTCGATCGGGATACAATCAACCGTGTTCTAGGTGAACCGCTCCACCTGGGGGCAAACGAGAGAGACGCATACCATCAAGATTTGAGGCTTCACCGAGACACCGACTCCATTTCTGCTGCCCTACTATTTGAAGGGAAATCAGTTGAGTTGAACCCATCTGGGGTTCCGATGAGATACCATAGGGAGGACATGATTCCCATGGCTCAGCTGATACTCATATTGGTTCTCACAAATATAAAACCCAAGTCTCACACCTCTACCGTGCCAATCCCAGTGGCACATCTGGTTCACTGCATCTTCACGAATATTCAAATTGATGTGGCGAGGGTAATTGCTTTGGAGATGAAGTTCGTGGTCGAGAGCGGGCTAAAGTCGGGGGCACGAGTTAACTGCCCCCTTGCTTTCTCGTGTCTAATCATGGCTTTGTGCCAACATGCGAAGGTGAAGTTACCCTCCCGGAGTCAAGTAAGGATCCCGCCGGCCATCAATGATAGATATGTGGCCAAGTTTTGCAAGCCTAAGAACTTAAGAAGTGGTGCAGCTGTTGGTAATACCGGGACTTCTGATGGTCCTGGTACTTTTGCTCATGGATCCGATCCTTTCCAGCAGGCTGTCTGCAACTACAATTGGGATTGGATGGCGGTAACTCAGCGCGCCATGGTTCACATGCACGATTCTATGCAGCTGTTGCAGTTGCAGGCACGTGACCCCTCCGGTGATCACTCGATGATGACGCGTAAGCAGTTTCTGCAGAACGCTAGCTGGCCTGTGGACATGCCTATGTTTGGAGAGGGGGCGGGTGCCGGTGCATCTGGCACTGGTGTTTCAGGTGGTGCTGAGGATGATGGTGATGATGATGATGATGATGATGATGATGATGATGCTACCGGTTCTAAAGCCGGTAGTGATGAGGGTTTTGAGTCCTTTGAGGGCTAAGTTTGTTTTATTTTATTGTATTTTTCAGATTTGTTGTATTTTGATTTTGGTTATGTACTTTTGGGGTGTTTTGTCCCCCATGCACATTTTAAAATTTTTAAGTAATAGTTATTGTTTATGTTTTTAATTTGTGTGTTTGGTTCAAATTTCTTTTGTTTAATAAAATTTTGGTTGTGAGTGTCAAACCTTCTAGATTGGTTGCTCCTCAAAGAAATATCCAATGAAGGTGCATCCGAACTTGGATGGCAATGATAAAAATAACAGGCGAATAATGCTAAGGTACATGGTTACCTTCGGTTAGAATTTTAGAATGCATTAAGAAATTTACTCTTTTTTGTAATTGAATATTGTTCTTTTTGCAACATAATTGAAAGAATGATTCACTTAGGACTTAGAACCACAAATTGTGAGGAAACCTCCATTGTACACTTAAAGGTTGGATTCTAATAAACTTTGTTGATTCATTTGATTCATGCTTGGTCTTTTATTATTGTGAATATGTGGAAGCAATTAGAAATGATCAAGGCGCTTGTTTTCTATCGAGCACAACCAGTTCCAAATACAACTTACCTGTGAGCAGAGAGAGTATTTGTTAACCACTTCGAGCTTAAACAGTTGAATCTCGGCTTGAAATAAAGCGAGATGTCAAAAATCTTTTTTCTTGAAACCCGGAAAATTTTGATAATTGTTCTTTTGCCGTAAAAGTCAAGAGCATTCACTTAGGGTGAGTAAAAGAAATAAGTTGGGAAGAACGAAAATGAGAATCGGTAAGTGCCACAACTCTTGAAAAACCGAGCAAGCATTGAAAAAATATATATATATATATAAAATATAGAAAATAGAAACATCTGTTTTGCAAATATGATGTGAAAGAAAAGAAAAAATAGAGAAAATGAAAATGAATGCTTGCTTGGAAGAAAAATAGTGAAAACAAAAATTGAGTTGTGAAATAAGAGTTGTGAAGGTTTCAAATGAGAAACAAATGGAACGAAGTTGAGATGTGTGAATAATGTACAGTGAATGTCTCTTTTGCATCGGCAATTTCGTTTTCAATGGCCTTAGAAATGACCCTTGTTTGTTAACCTAACCAAGCTACAACCGAAAAGTCCTTAGTGATCTTCGTGCTTCCACATTACCATTTATAATTGTTAGACATTGTATGAATTGAATTGATTTCTTCATTGTTTGTTGGAGAGTGAGATTATTCCCGCGGTTGCAAACGCGTAATTTCTTCAATCCTTATTCGAAGAGGAGAGATAGGGTGATTCATTCAAGATAATATTGTTGTGGATAGATACATATTTCGCATTGCTATTAAGTTTTAGTTCTTGTGCATTATGTTATTCTAACCATTGGGAACTTATGCCTGGTTGATTTTCTTGTGTTTGAGTCATTTTATCCGACTTCGGAGAAACCTTTTTCTTAAAGCAAATCCTCTTCTCCTACAAGAGGCATACTTTGCTTGAGGACAAGCAAGAATCTAGTTGGGGAGAGTTGTTAGATGCCCAAAAGTGCTTATTTGAGCTATCAAATGTGGGCATTTTTCACTCCTTTTTGTTGCTAAAGCGTTCGAAACCGCCTTTATTTTAGATGAATCGCAATACAATGTTAAACGATCTTGGTACCTTTGATTTGTGCGTTATTGTGCAGGAATTAGGCATGAAATAATAGAAAATGAAGGCACAAGAAAGTTGGCAAAGGGACCAAGAGAAGAAAGCATTCATCAGCATGCTCGCTAGGCGAGTGCTGTGGCGAAGTGCTCGCTAGGCGAGTACCCAGCGAGATTCCAGCGAACATCTCCAGTATTTTATAGTAGCAAACATCAACAAACTCGCTAGGCGAGCAGCCAGTGAAGGTGGTAGCGAACACGCCCAGACTTGGTCAAAAGCGCAGCCAGCACTCACTCGCTAGGCGAGCCATTAGCAAGCTCCCAGCGAGCAATTCCAGTATCAAAACCTCCTAAGCTCGCTGGAGCGAAGGTTGAAGCGTGGGCTTCGCCTAGCGAAGGTTTTGTTCGCCTAGCGAACATGCAAATCTGGAAAAGGATATTTCTCTGGGCGCAGGTGCCTCTAGTGCCTATTTTAGGGGCTCGCTAGGCGAGCCATTCTGCTCGCCTAGCGAGCATGACAGCTCAGACCATAGTACTATAAGTAGCAAGGGCTACTTTTTGGACAACAACTTAGATTTTCTTAGATATTTTCCTGCATTGCTTTTTGGATCATTTTGTGACCTAGAAACCCATTTTATCATTTCTCTTCATCTCTTAACAATCTTTCACAAAAAGAAGGTGGATTCCCATCCAATCTCGATTATTCGACTCGGATGTTGATCAACCTTCTTCCGAAACTTGTTGACCAAGCTACCATGAAAATGAGTAGCTAAGTTCTTCATTTTGTCAAGGTTAGATGTAGATAATCATTAGCTTTGTATGTAAATGGGATGATCTTCATTTGTAAACTCTTTAATGATGAATATATGGTGAAAACTTTGTTTTATCGATAACTCTTTGTGTTGGTTTATGATCGAGAGATGTTTACCAACTCTTTACCTAGGTTTTCATCCAATCTTGTTTGTTAGCTAGAGATAGTAATGAATGATTTTGTTCACCATAAAGTTGAACCAAAAAGTTGTCATTTTGATAGATTGTGTTAGAGATAAACAATGGATCAAAATGGGAAAACCCACAATGTGTGTTAGAGATAAACACATTGGGAGGACTTTATGAAATAGTTTATCATCTAAAGGAGTTTATAAGTCTTGTTGATCGAACATATGCATGCAAAGTGATTGTCGAACCCTAACTTTGGCAATATTTCTCAAATATTAAAACCAAATCTTTTACCGCATTTTCTTACACTTTTATGCAAGATACCGTGACTAAAACCAAAAACCATTGTTACCTTAAGCTAAGAATTAAAACAATTATCGAAAGGCGGCGATATCTCACAATCCCTGTGGAGACGATAACAAAAACCCGACACTTAAAATTACAATCAACAACAACCTCCTAGATCTGTGAAAAAGAATCAGGAAGGGATGTTGTACATGTTACATAAAGCCTTGTATGGACTGAAACAAGCTCCTAGAGCCCAAAATCTAAAAATTGATTCATTTTTTAAGCTTCAAGGATTCAGAAAATGTGAGATGGAGTATGGTGTTTATGTTTAGCATACATTTGATAGCAATATGATTCTGGTGTGTCTCTATGTTGATGACATATTGCTAACAAGGAGTTGCTCAAATGAGATAGTTAAGTTTAAGAAGGTGTTGATGGTTGAGTTTGACATGATTGATCTAGGAAATATGACATATTTTCTAGGGATGGAGATTATGTACTCTGACAAGGGTATTATCTTGCATCAATTGAAGTATGAACTTGAGCTTCTAAAGAGATTTGAGCTGATGAATTGTTAGTCTGCAATCACACATGTTGAAACAAATCACAAGTTAGATTCTGATGATGAGGGTGATGATGTAGACGCTACAACATTTAAACAGTTGGTAGGATCTTTGAGATATCTCTATGATATCATACTTGATATTTGTTATGCCGTTGGAATGATTAGTAGGTTTATGAACAAACCAAAGCGGACACATTACCACGCTATTGTTAGAATACTAAGGTATGTTTATGGGACTCTGAAGTATGGAGTTTTGTTCCCTTCTGATGTTGAATCTGATTTAGAGTTGATATGTTATTCAGACTCTGATTGGTGTGGAGACAGAGTTGACAGAAGAAGTACTTCTGGATATATCTTTAAGTATCTGGGAGGTCCTATTTTTTGGTGCTCCAAGAAACAACCAGTGGTTGCATTGTCAAATTGTGAAGCTGAGTATATTGCAGGTGCTTTGACTGCTTGTCAAGCTATATGGATTCTGAATTTGTTACAGGGTCTGAAAATCAAGATGAGCAAGCATGTGAAGTTGATGATTGACAACAAATCAGCTATAAGTCTTGTCAATAATTCAGTGTTGCATAGAAGAAGCAAGCACATTGACACAAAGTTTCATTTTTTGAGGAACCAGGTTCAGAATGGGGTGCTTGAAGTTGTGCATTGTAGCATTCAGAAGAAGCTGACATATGTTCTAACTAAGACTATCAAGATTGAACACTTTAACCAATTGAGGGATGGAATTTGTGTTGTCGAGTTTGATTAGTTGAATATGAACTAAGGGACAGTGTTAGATGTAATTTAACTTGTATTTGAATTTGCATTTAGATTCTGAGCGTATAAATACTAAAAGTTAGTTTTCAATTTTAGTGCGAATCATTTTGTAATCAATTCCGAATTTTGTTAGAGAAAAGTTAATTATCTATTCAGTTTTTCTCTCTTTTTTATCCTTCTTTATCTTCAACTTTGTGCACCAATACAATAGAAAACACAATTTATCTATGAAATGATAATCATGATATACTTATCCCTCAAATCAATACTCAAATTCAATTTGCATGTATCATTACCAGAATTGCAACTTTTTTTTTCAAAATCAGAATTACACTTATTTGTAGTAAATATTATAACTATATTATTTTTAGCGAGAAATATCAAAGCTAAAGGTATTGTGCTAAAATTACTTTACATTAACAAAATAAAAATAATCAAAACTTTTTTAATTCCAATATTTTAGAACGATGTGATAAAGAAAATAAGTATTATTCATTAAATTTTGACATTGAGACAAGTGTAGCTTATAAATGAAATTATATTAAACACAACTAACTCGAAATTTATTGAGAAAATGCCTCTAGTTAGTCATCACTAACTAGCTAACATATCGTAACCACATAAAAAACAATGAAAATGACAAAACTGAATCACATAGATTCATAACATTTGAAAGACAAACAAGGTTTAACCAAAACCTCAAGTGGAGTAGCTTTAGTGGTGACAAATTCAAGAACTTCAGTCACATCAATTGATTCAGGAGATGGATTCAAGATTTCAAAAGAATGCAAAAAATTAGCTAGAATATAGTGAACCATATGCAAACCAAGGGACATTCCAGCACACATTCTTCTCCCACTTCCAAATGGCAACAACTCAAAATTTTGACCTCTAACATCAACATCTTTGTGAGTGCTAAGAAACCTTTCGGGTTTGAACTCTAATGGATCGGGCCAAACACTAGGATCTCTATGAATCTTCCATAAATTCGGCATCAATCGAGTTCCCTTTTTGATATGATATCCACCTATTGTGCAATCTTCAGTGAATTCGCGAGGTGATGAAAACGGAGCTGGTGGATATAATCTCAGTGTCTCTTTTATTATAGCATGAAGATATACTAATTTATTGATATCTGACTCATTCACACATCTTTCTTTTCCAATATATGTGTTAAGTTCTTCTTTTAATTTTTCTAAGACATGAGGATGTTTTAATAGAAGACACATCGCCCATGTAAGTGTTCCTGCGGTTGTGTCACTTCCTCCTAGAATCAACTCCTACAAATTCAAATTCAAATTCAAATTACATTAAAAAAAACCTTCAAAAAATAAATAAACAATCTAAAATATCTAAAATATTTTTAAAAAATTGTATACAATTGTACAAAAATATTTTTTTTTCATATTGAAATTTAATTTATTAAATCACTCAATAAAAAACAATTATACAAAATTAACTATGGGTTGGGTAGCAATAAGTTATAAAGGCTAAAAGATAAATATGTTATAAAATATTAATATATACTTACCAATGTTGTTGCTTTGATTATGGTATCTACATCAAACCCCTCAATTGGTTTGTCTTTAAGCACCAAAAGCATTGCATCCATGAAATCTCTTTCCCCCACAACCTTATCTTCACTACCTAAACCCTTCTTTTCACGATGCTCTTCCAACCACTCATTTAACATTACATCAAATTTCTTTGCACATTTCTTCATTTCCTTTTCATGCCCTCCTAAATCCAACCACTTTAAAAATGGTACACCATCTCCCACCGTAAATGTTCCAATCAAACGCATAAAATCTCTTATATTTTCCAAAAATCTCTTTGCTTCTTCCTTATTTTCCACATCCACATCGCCAAAACATCTCTTTCCAACCACCATTCTTAGGACCATGTTTAATGTCAATTGTGCAAACCACTTCTTCAACTCGACCGACACATAGTCGGTTGTACTAGGCTCATCATTAGTACTAGACGACTTAGTGTCATCGAGCAATCCATATTGCGATGATATTTGATTTGACCAAACATTAACAAGTTCTTTAATCGATGTTTGAACTTCAGAGACACGAATGTGACTCAGTAGTTCAATTCTTCGATTAGAGAGAATCTCTAGAGTGACAATTTTCCTTAATTGACGCCAATATGCACCATATGGTGCCCAACCAATGAAAGCTTGATTATACGACATAAGCTCAACCGCGACAGGCTTAGGGCGCGACGAAACGACTATGTCGTTTTTGGTAAAACATTCTTTGGCTAATTCCCAATTACTAAGTACCAAAGCATTTGTAGCACCTAGTTTGATTGTGAATATAGGTCCATATTTATCAACTAAGGCACCTAAGGTTTTATGGGGTGTTTGTGTATTTCTCATTAGAGGAAGGTGACCTAGTAATGGCCATGACCCTGAAATGATAGGAGGTTCTTTAGTATGAGAAACTTTGGAGAAACGAAATAGAAAGAAAAGGAGGGAAATTAGAGAAATGAATGCTATGGTAGTGGTGTTAAGGTAGTTTAGGACAAAATCCATATTTTTGATTGATTGTGATATTGAAAGAACCGTGCTTGCTTTTATAAGGGAGAGTATCAATTAAGAATCGAAAAGTGGCTGCTAAGAGGAAGCAAAAGTGTTATTGAATGATGTGCTATCAAGTATAGAATATTAATTTGATTTACATTATTCTAGAATAGTAATAACTTTACTTGATGTGCAAGGATAATATAGTTTTCGTTAAGAATTTGATGTTGACTTGATTTCGTAATCTTGACTAGACAAAATATTAATTTATTTAATCAATTATTTGTTCAATATATTGTTAAAACATAAATATAAAAACATGATGTGCAAGTATTTTAGTTTGGAGATAAAGGATAAGATTCCACCACATATAGACATACAAAAAAACATATATTGCCGCAAGAGCTCAATCATGTCTTACCTTTCCTCTAGTAAAATTGTATATTATCTGTTTGGGTTGGACTTTGGGGCTGGACTTTCGGATTGAACTTTTAAGCTCTATTAACTAGATTCTATTTGCCACACTTACACTTCACATATTTTTTTATACTAAAAAAATATTTCTCTCTTTTTTTTTTATTAAGTATATGTTGAAATTATTCTTTTAAACGCAAAATTTCAAGAAGTTATACCAGTTTTTTCCAAAAATCTGAACCATCCCTGAAAATTCGGTAAATTATTAGATAATTTGAAAAAGTTGATAAAATGTATAAAATTAATTAACAATCTTTTAAAACATCGGAAAAAATATATAAAATATAGGATTTAATTGAAATACACCGACAGTGTAAAATACCGTCAGTTAATCTTATACGTTGCATATTGAAATAAGTTTGACTTTTATTTTAAAAATCTATAAAGTAATGCAAATAGGTGATGGTGATGAATCGGTGCATAATAATTAATCTTTAAAATATATATAATCCAAAATCTACAATAACATTTTGCTGAAGCAAATTTTGCGGGTAAAAATAAATCAAACTATTAAAATATTATAAAAAATAAGTTCTTTATCGTACTTTTTTAAAAAAAATCAGGTACATCCCTACATATATTATCGAATATTTTAAAAATTACGATAAAATGCATAAAATTAGGTATTAATCTTTTAAAAATCAGGAAAAATGCATAAAAAGCATATAATTCAAAACCTGCACAAGAAGTTGTAATTATTGTATTTTCGCGGAAAGTTCCATTCGTAAAAAATCAAAATACTTAAAATATTATAAAAAATAGATTTTTTATCGGATTTTAAAAAAAATATGACATCATCGGATATTTTGAAAAATCTGATAAGTTCTTCAAATCAAAGATGGTGAAATTAAGGATTTGTGGGAGTGTCAAGACCAATTAAAAGGGTGTTTGAAGGAACAAAGATGTTTGAATGAACTAAGATGTTTAAAGGATATTATGGTCAAATACATAGCACATGAAAATAATACATAAGATGTTTGAAGGAATTAAGAAAAATAATACAACATAAATATAACCATCAAACATCCAGATTTTGGACCTCTAAGTCTTCTTGCCAAGTCTCCAGCTCCTACAGCTTACCTGAAAAATAACATTGGGGTGAGATTATTAAATATCAGTGGATTTCGCTAACTTATGGGTCCACTCGACTCTACAAGGATGTGTCTGATTATCATCTTAAGGTTCTGCACCTTAATCGATTCATTACATATTACACATAATACACAAAGTGTGCAAGTGTATGATCAATCGCACGGATCCCAATCTTCGGATCAAGAATTATACTACCCCCAATGAATGGTCTTATGGGCTTACCAGCCTTACCCTCTGGTAGGGTCTTACAAATTACATGCCTTCTTACTGTTGGGTACAAGTTTCCTCAAGAATAGGTCTTTAGGGTTTACTAGCCTTACCCTCCGACAGAGTTTTACAAGTTTACATGCCTACATGTTATTGGAAACTCTAAATCCCTCAAGAATAGGTCTTCCGGATTTACCAGCCATGCCCTCTGGTATGGTCTTACGGGTTTACATGCCTACCTGTTATTGGGACATGACTCTCTTAGTTGGAATTTACTATAACATTCCTCTCAAGGTTAGGTCTTCCTGATTTACCAAGCATTCCCTCTAGTATGGTCTTATGAGTTTACTTGCCTACCTACCATTGGGACACGACTCGCATAGCCTAAATTTACTATAACAAGGCCCTCAAGGCTAGGTCTTTCGGGTTTACCAACCATGCCATATGGTATGGTCTTAGAATTTACCAACCTTCTTGCTTTTGGGACTTACGGTGTGATTGTCAACTAGATTAGTATTACGCACTACATATCGATGGGGTAATATCCACCCATGGCATATCGCATCATCCCATTCGAGAGAGGCACTACATGGTATATCGCATCACACACCTAAGCTTTGGATAAGATACAAATATGTTCTTATAACCAATTAGGGTTTAGTATAGGTTCCTGAATCTAGAGATATATTTGTTGTGAATTACTTAACGCATCCTATAGACTACTTTCCCACCCTCGTGAAAAACTAAAAATACCCTTAGAATCCGAAGATGCATCACTAGATGCACCTCAACCACAGATGTTCCTGAATCAGACCCTAAGGCTATGTAAAAAAATTATCGAAAATGCATCTTCGTGTATATTTCGTAGATGCATCTCTAGACGTTGTTTAATCAAAAAGGGCGACAGACCCTTCTCATTCCCCACATCTAAAAATACACTCTCTCTAAACCTCTCAAGTTTCTCAAACTCTCTTAACTCACATTCTCTCAGAGTCATTCAACGAACTTCAAAGTTTCTTACATGAACATCAAGTCGATCAAAGAGCTCACTCAACACCGAACTAAACTCACAATTTGTAAGTTTTTGATTTTGTAACCTTTATTTATTTGTTTTCTATATACATTTTTAGAAATTGAGGATTAGGTTATGTAATAGATAGTTTATACATGTTATTTACATGAGAAACATGTTTTATAGGTAGTTTTAATGATCAATGAATTGTCTTGGATGTTTAGAGAGACTGCATTTCTGCCATTGACGTTACTCTAAGTTGCAGAAAATTCTGGAGATGCATCTCCAAAAAATTTCAATGTTTTGATTCTCATAAATTGGAGATGCACCTCTAGAATTTATCGGACTACATTTTTTCCTTTTATTTTTGCTTGAACTCGTTGTGTTTCATATGTATAATTCTTGTGTGGTTTACTTATAAGAATTATGGCTGATAGGAAAGACACATTAAGGCACAATAGGATTTCATAACATGCATCGCTTCTGAGGGAAAAGACTTAACCATCGCAAGCACCTGTTATTTCTAGCCTGGTTGATATGGAGGCGTTAGCTTTTGGGGCTCATGGATATCCACCTTTTTCTTCTCGTAGGAAACAAGTGTCACCTACTCATGCATCTCTACCTCCATCTTCCCGTGGGAGATAGGTTTCACTTATTCAGGCACCAGAGGTACCCAAGGCACCCCAGGAATAAGAGACAGCCCAGGCACATGAGGCACCCCACGAACAAGAGGCACCCTAGAACCCGAGGGGTTTGGAGGAGGTCCATCATACTTGTCATTGCTGCCTCTTTACCCAGACCATACTGCTAGATATGTCTGGGGCAGAGAGATAATATTTCGTTGGATTCATTCTTCATAAATCATGTTTGTTATAAAACTCAAAGTTTCTGACAATGATATATTTTCCTGCATGACCATGATGCTTTAAAGTTCATCATGGGCGGAAGATTACGGGTCTACAACAACCTAATTAGGCTTGGTTTGTATCTTTTAGTGTTTGTGGTCATTTTCATAACACTTTTTCAAATAATTACTAATGATTCATATGTTCCATTTTCAAGCTTGGATCCTCCAGCACTTCCCACACATATCTGGGTGGTCATGTGTTCCGACCTACATTGAGGATATGCCACATGCTTCTATATTCATCCCGCTCAGAGGGAATCAGGTGATGGAGCCATACATAGTGCATCTTGACCGCTTGGTAGCAGAGGACTTAGACTTTTATACTTACTTCGATCACTGTGAGACGCATCCCTTTGACGACATAACCTTATACTTTGGATGGTTGATTTACGATTAACATTTGACGTATCCTCATCTACCTGAGTGTGGCATGCGGAAGTTTGGATACATGCAGTTTATTTTAAGAGACCCTTATGTGTTTGCTCATCCCGCTATGACACGTAAAGCTATGGATGATATGTTTGATGATTATCTTAATCACATGGTACTGGAGGAGGCACATAGTACCATATCTCCTAGCGACTAGAGCTATATAGACAGTTACATCAGGTGGTTCTTCAGGATATCACATTCTTATATGATACATGATGCTCTGGGAGATCCACCTAGGTCAACTCATCAAGAGATACTAGAAAATAAGCAAGTTAAGGCAGATCATGCTAGTGATGTGTTTCCTATATGTCGTCTCATCATGGAGATTGGGCAGATGGGTATTGATAGAGGATTCTTTATGGATGGCTCCGAGATGATGGACGTTCTAGATGCCATTATTGTAGAGGCACGGGAGGCATTGCAGTACTGGAGTTTACGTAGGAACATGGGGGCCGAGTCTGTCATACGCAGTTGTTTATAGTATTATTACTATGTATTTATTATCGGTTGCATTTTATTTTGACTTATTTTGACTTTATTGTGTACTCTGAATTTATTACTTTATATATGTCATTTTATCTTATCGGTTGCCTAGTTTAATTTATACCAAAAAAATGATAGTATAACTATAACATATCGTTAAATTCATCAGAGCATTTCTAAATCAAAATAAAAAATTGTTGTTTGGTGTGATTCCGGAATTACATTCTGGATCATGTCTGATGTGAATTTAGAGATGCATCTATGGATTATGTTTGGTGTGAATACAAAAATTCATTTTCAGATCAATTTATTTGAAAAAGGGACATTTCAATGAGAATTGCATGATGTACATTGAATTGTTTCAAAGATGTATCTCTAAAATAAATTGAAAAAAATCTTAGGTGTCACTCGATTTTGACGCTTTAAATAAAATGCAAAATGCATTCAAAGATACATCATTGTAATCTAAGGACAATTTTGAATTTTCAATGAATATATATGAATATATATATATATATATATATATATATATATATATATATATATATATATATATATATATATATATATATATATATATATATATATATATATATATATATACTTTTTCGGTATTATGGTGGGATTTGTAATCCCCTATTTGTTTCATAGTATATATGTGTATTACGAGAGGGGTGCCAATCTTTTAAACTGCAAATCTCATAGCATAAAGGTTCGAGGTACATAAAGGTTCGAGGTACATAATGAATGTGCTACCTTTACAAATGAGATTGAAAAACGGTATGAAATACTTTTTGGTTGCTATAAGTTAAATATATGTTGTGTGTCCATTTTTTATCAATGTAATTAATGTGCTGAGGCTGATTCCATTACCTCGTAGTAATGGAGAAAAAAGTAAGACTAATATTCATCATTAGTTGGGTTAGCATCATAGTCAAAACCCATGTTCTACTATTGGTGTTTGCACCAATAAATTTATTTTATATTTTAATGAAAAACACCAATAGCTATATGTATATGTGTTAATGTGATTATCCCATAATCTCAAACACTGATTAAAAAAGAAATCATAGCGAAAAAGAAGAATATAGTAACAACACAAAAATTCTATAAAAAAAATCATAAGACAACTAGAAAAATTTATGGTGCAACTTTCAAGAATTTCCACATGTCGAAATCCAGATTAAAAATTTATGGTGCAACTTTCATGTTGGTACGTAGGAAGCTCTTTCACCATCGACATGGTCGCACAACATATTATGCATCAATGTCCATGTGTTAATCCACTAGCAATAACTCATCTGTTTCCATGACAGTGGAATTGTCATGAGGACACTTCTCAATTTTTAGAGTTCATCATTTCCTATAACAAGGGAGACATTATTAGCATTTGACTCAGAGCTCTTCTCTGACGTTGTCCCATCAGGACCCTTACACTTTACATGCCAAATCTTTCTATTTTTTCAACATCTCACACTCGTTTCAATGTTTTTCTTCCTATAAGACCTTCCTCTAGTAACCAACATTGAGTTGATGAAGTATTATCCTAATAATTTTACTAGCAACTTCTTCGAAACTCAATATTTTCCTCCAATATATCAAAACATGTTTAAGATGCTCATAGGAAGATGGAATTTACCATATTAGTCTCAAAGCTTTATCTTCATCATCATCAATCTTGACTCTAATAATTTCTAATTCATAAAAAATATCATTGAGAACACTTAGATGATAAAAAAAACTTTCGTATGTTCATCTATAAACAAGCTATGAAACCGCTCCTTCAACAACAACTGATTTGATATACCCTTTTCTTGATATAGCTCTCAAGTTTCTCCCAAAACTTTTTGGCTGACAACGTACTAAGAACATTCGCAAGAATATTCTTAGCCAAAGACATGCGAATTATACTCGAAGCTCTCAAATCTAGTTCCTTCTACTTCTTATTGTCCATGATAGAAATGTTTCCTTTCAACGCCTTGTGTAATCCTAATTGTATCAAAACACTTTTGACTTGAATTTTTCACAAGGCAATATTGATACATCCATCGAATTTCTCTAAGTCAACATTCACTTCACTTGAAAAATTTGACATTGCAATCAAAATCTTTCATGCAACAAATTTTTTCCCAACCAACAGAAAGTATAAAATTTCTTTTTTGATGTGGAAGATTAGAGAAAACTGCAACCATAGAGCATACTAAAAAATTTATACCCAAGCAAACCAAGGCTCTTAATATCATTTGTTAGGAAAAACAAATGTATAGAGAAAAAGAGGAACACAATAACAACACAAGAATTTAACGTGAAAACTTCAAAACCGAAGAAAAAACCACGATCATTGTCAAATGACAACTAGAAAATAACACCATGTAAAAATTATTACAACACATAAACTATCATTAACCACTCCAAGACTCCAATACACCCACACTCTCAAAGAAAATATTTAACTATCCCTCACAACACTCTAACACAAGAGTATAAGAGAAAATATACAAAGTCAACTACAAGCTTAAAATATTTTTGACTGGTATGGTTTCTAACGAAGAACTTGAATCATTTATATAACTTCAGACGCCATCTTCCTTTACAAAACTAAGTGATGTAAAACTTCTTCAACATGTATATTTTCAACTAATTTCATCATGTATATGCACCAATAACCATATTATATTTTATCTTTTAATAAAAAAAACACATTGTGATAATGTGAATATGTCATAGTCTCGAACATTAATTTTTAAGTTGGGCTATATAAAAACTTGTAGCAACTTGAATCAACAAAGTGCAAATCAACAATATTATCATGACTATAAGGAAAATTTTAGCATCACTATAGAACTTAAAGTCTTTTTTTAATAGTGACATCATTAAGCAATTACTTAATTTACTTATATAAGAGTGAATTGTGAGTCGTGAATTTTATATCCATTATAAATAATTTAAATTTTAGATATATAACCGAGATTATTATATATTCAATATTTTACAATTTTAAAAGAAATGTGATGTCTAAAAGAGATATGTACACGATCTTACCCATTCATTCCTAAACATTAACGAGTTAATGTTTAATAAGCATACATCAATCCTCAATATTAAATGTCCAATGTCACAAAAACAAATACTTTGATGTTTTGATGAAGTGCCTAATTTCTAACAAATCATCACATTTAACTTTTTATAGCCAACTAGAGTGTTGGTTTTGTGTATAAATATCCATGCATCCATATGCATATCACTTACACCAAAATTTATAGAGCTAATCATGGCTCTAAACCTTGTTAAACTTTCAACCTCTTTCCTTTTACTCCTTTTAGGAAATCCATTTCCCATTTTTGAGTCAAGAACCATAAAACCCTCCAAGGATCCATTCATCAAAACACTCCAAAACCTCAAAGGTGTTCAAAAAGGACAAACCCAAAAAGGCATAGGAGAACTCAAAAACTACCTTAAAAAATTTGGCTTCTTAAATCATGATGCTATTACTTACCCTTCCACTATTCTAAACGACCACTTTGATGAAAACTTGGAATTTTCCCTAAAAGATTTTCAAACATACCATAACCTACATGTAACTGGTCTTGTAGACACAGCAACCATAAAACTCATGAGCCTTCCACGCTGTGGTGTCCCTGATTTGCATAATCATGGTTACAATCATATTGGATTAACGATGGTTTCAAATTATACCTTCTTTCAAGGTTCACCAAAATGGAAAGACTCAAAAAGGAACTTGAAATACATGTATAAATCAAGTGTTGATGTGTTGAGTATGGATGATGTGAGAAAAGCGTGCGAGAATGCATTTTTAAGTTGGTCAGAAGTTAGTGATTTCACGTTCACGGAAGTTGGAGTAGTTACTATGGCTGATATAATAATCGGATTTCACCGTGGCGATCACGGTGATAATTGTCCATTTGATGGACCTGGAAATGTTATCGCTCATACCTTTGCTCCAGAAGATGGAAGACTTCATTTTGATGGTGACGAACATTGGACCAACACTCCCACAAGTCTTCAAGATGACTTTGGTAAGTAAAACAAGATAGAGTGGAAATTGTTTTTTTCTTTTAAGATTCGTAGATTTTCATGTGATTGTGTATAACTGTCTACAACAAAAATTATTTCAGGTATTGATGTTGGATTATTGAGGAGGCCTAATTCTATTAAAAGATCAATGGCAATGGCGAAACAGTTTGATTTAGAAACAGTGGCTTTGCATGAAATGGGTCACCTTTTAGGGCTTGGACATAGTAGTGACCCAGATGCTGCTATGTTTGCCTATTATTCAGGTGTTAGGAGAAAATTGAATCAAAATGATGTCGATGGAATATTGGCTCTTTATGTGCTTCATAAATAACTAGAAACTAAAAAAATAGTTAATCTAGTTCTGGTAAAAATATCATTTGATCTATAAGAAATAGTTTTGTTTTTTTTTGTTTAAAGAGCATTGATGTATTAACAAGTGTTTTAAGAATCGAATTGGACTGACCGGTCGAATTGAGAATAGAAGGGGTCATCGATCAGGTTATATTGCTGAATTGAATAAGCTATTAAATTAGTGGGAACCAATCAGTGTTGAATTGTAATTCCTTGTGTCGAAGCAGGTTGCTCGACAGAAACAAAGAAGTGTTGAACCACCTAGTGTGTTGAGTTGTGTTAGTGTGTCGAAGTGTCGAAGCATGTTGCTTCACACGGGATATCGACTTAGGCCTATTTTATTAGTGTTAGTTATTTTGGGTTTTTATAGTTTTGGGTTTTTGCTCGATGTACAAGTTAACCTAAATCTATAAATAGAGGGGGTAACTCTTATTCTTATAATAAAGTGAATAGAGTATTCATAACATTGTAATTCACAGTATTTTACAGTTGCAAAGTGAATAAGAAGTTTGCCATAATTTGTGGGCAGAGAGAAACTCTGCATGATTTAATTATTATTCTCCTTCATCGTTCTTTACTTTCTTTCTTTCTCCATTGTTCTTCTTTTTTCATTGTTATTGTGTGGGTGATAAGAATCTTGTCATCAAGATTGATTGAAATTCTTCATAGATTATAGTGGATTTCTAACATCTGGTATCAAGAGCTCCTATTTAATCGATTCGTGGGAAGAAAATCACCATGGCAACAAATCATCTAAACGGGCATTTTCAGCAAATCTTCTGATTCTCAAGAACAACAAATATGAGAATTGGTGCAAGAAGATAAAGATTGTGTTCTGTTATCAAGATCTTTGGGATCTTGTGAAGGAAGGAGTAGCAACGCTTGCAGAAGATGCGACAGATCAAGAAAAGGTTGCACATAAAGAATTGAAGAAGAAAGATTATAAAGCTCTCTTTATAAACCATCAATGTGTTGATGCAGATAACTTTGAAAGGGTTAGTGATGCAGAGTCAGCGAAAGAAACATGGGAAATTCTGGAGAAATCATTTGGAGGCGCGAAGAGGGTGAAAGAGGTGAGGTTACAAACTCACAAAAGAACGTATGAATTGCTTCAGATGGAAGACAATGAAAGCATAATTGATTTCTTTACCAAGGTTACGAAACAGGTGAATCAAATGAAGGTATGTGGAGAAGTGTTGACATCAAGATCTGTTGTTGGAAAGATCTTGAGGTCGTTGGCTCCAAAGTTCGACCATGCAGTAGTAGTCATAGAAGAGTCGAAAGATTATCAAAACTGACAAAGG